>NC_053395.1:234733894-235033894 GCF_905171765.1 Bufo bufo
GGAGCTGACCAGTTATATATAAAGAGAACCTGTCACCATGTAATCTGCAGGCAGCATGTTATAGAGCAGGAGGAGCTGAGCAGATTATATATAGAGAACCTGTCACCATGTAATCTGCAGGCAGTGTGTTATAGAGCAGGAGGAGCTGAGCAGATTATATATACAGAGAACCTGTCACCCTGTAATCTGCAGACAGCGTGTTATAGAGCAGGAGGAGCTGAGCAGAGTCTATATAAAGAGAACCTGTCACCATGTAATCTGCAGGCAGTGTGTTATACAGCAGGAGGAGCTGAGCAGATTATATATACAGAGAACCTGTCACCATGTCATCTGCAGGCAGTGTGTTATAGAGCAGGAGGAGCTGAGCAGATTATATATAAAGAGAACCTGTCACGGTGTAATCTGCAGGCAGCGTGTTATAGAGCAGGAGGAGCTGAGCAGATTATATATAAAGAGAACCTGTCACCATGTAATCTGCAGGCAGTGTGTTATAGAGCAGGAGGAGCTGAGCAGATTATCTATAAAGAGAGCCTGTCACCGTGTAATCTGCAGGCAGCGTGTTATAGAGCAGGAGGAGCTGAGCAGATTATATATAAAGAGGACCTGTCACCATGTAATCTTTAGGCAGTGAGTTATAGAGCAGGAGGAGCTGAGCAGATTATATATAAAGAGAACCTGTCACCGTGTATTCTGCAGGCAGTGTGTTATAGAGCAGGAGGAGCTGAGCAGATTATATATAAAGAGGACCTGTCACCGTGTTATCTGCAGGCAGTGTGTTATAGAGCAGGAGGAGCTGAGCAGATTATATATAAAGAGAACCTGTCACCATGTAATCTGCAGGCAGCGTGTTATAGAGCAGGAGGAGCTGAGCAGATTATATATAAAGAGAGCCTGTCACCGTGTAATCTGCAGGCAGCGTGTTATAGAGCAGGAGGAGCTGAGCAGATTATATATAAAGAGGACCTGTCACCATGTAATCTTTAGGCAGTGAGTTATAGAGCAGGAGGAGCTGAGCAGATTATATATAGAGAGAACCTGTCACCGTGTATTCTGCAGGCAGTGTGTTATAGAGCAGGAGGAGCTGAGCAGATTATATATAGAGAGAACCTGTCACCGTGTATTCTGCAGGCAGTGTGTTATAGAGCAGGAGGAGCTGAGCATATTATATATAAAGAGAACCTGTCACCGTGTTATCTGCAGGCAGTGTGTTATAGAGCAGGAGGAGCTGAGCAGATTATATATAAAGAGAACCTGTCACCATGTAATCTGCAGGCAGCGTGTTATAGAGCAGGAGGAGCTGAGCAGATTATATATAAAGAGGACCTGTCACCATGTAATCTGCAGGCAGTGTGTTATAGAGCGGGAGGAGCTGAGCAGATTATATGTAAAGAGAACCTGTCACCGTGTAATCTGCAGGCAGCGTGTTATAGAGCAGGAGGAGCTGAGCAGATTATATATAAAGAGAACCTGTCACCGTGTAATCTGCAGGCAGCGTGTTATAGAGCAGGAGGAGCTGAGCAGATAATATATAAAGAGAACCTGTCACCATGTAATCTGCAGGCAGCGTGTTATAGAGCAGGAGGAGCTGAGCAGATTATATATAAAGAGAATCTGTCACCATGTAATCTGCAGGCAGCGTGTTATAGAGCAGGAGGAGCTGAGCAGATTATATATAAAGAGAACCTGTCACCATGTAATCTGCAGGCAGCGTGTTATAGAGCAGGAGGAGCTGAGCAGATTATATATAAAGAGAACCTGTCACCGTGTAATCTGCAGGCAGCGTGTTATAGAGCAGGAGGAGCTGAGCAGATTATATATAAAGAGAACCTGTCACCATGTAATCTGCAGGCAGCGTGTTATAGAGCAGGAGGAGCTGAGCAGATTATATATAAAGAGAACCTGTCACCATTTAATCTGCAGGCAGCGTGTTATAGAGCAGGAGGAGCTGAGCAGTTATATATAAAGAGAACCTGTCACCGTGTAATCTGCAGGGAGCGTGTTATAGAGCAGTAGGAGCTGAGCAGATTATATATAAAGAGAACCTGTCACCATGTAATCTGCAGGCAGCGTGTTATAGAGCAGGAGGAGCTGAGCAGATTATATATAAAGAGAACCTGTCACCATGTAATCTGCAGGCAGCGTGTTATAGAGCAGGAGGAGCTGAGCAGTTATATATAAAGAGAACCTGTCACCATGTAATCTGCAGGCAGCATGTTATAGAGCAGAAGGAGCTGAGCAGATTATATATAGAGAACTGTCACCATGTAATCTGCAGGCAGTGTGTTATAGAGCAGGAGGAGCTGAGCAGATTATATATAAAGAGAACCTGTCACTGTGTAATCTGCAGGCAGTGTGTTATAGAGCAGGAGGAGCTGAGCAGATTATATATACAGAGAACCTGTCACCCTGTAATCTGCAGACAGCGTGTTATAGAGCAGGAGGAGCTGAGCAGAGTCTATATAAAGAGAACCTGTCACCATGTAATCTGCAGGCAGTGTGTTATACAGCAGGAGGAGCTGAGCAGATTATATATACAGAGAACCTGTCACCATGTCATCTGCGGGCAGTGTGTTATACAGCAGGAGGAGCTGAGCAGATTATATATACAGAGAACCTGTCACCGTGTAATCTGCAGGCAGTGTGTTATAGAGCAGGAGGAGCTGAGCAGATTATATATAAAGAGAACCTGTCACCGTGTAATCTGCAGGCAGCGTGTTATAGAGCAGGAGGAGCTGAGCAGATTATATATAAAGAGAAACTGTCACCGTGTAATCTGCAGGCAGCGTGTTATAGAGCAGGAGGAGCTGAGCAGATTATATATAAAGAGAACCTGTCACCGTGTAATCTGCAGGCAGTGTGTTATAGAGCAGGAGGAGCTGAGCAGATTATATATAAAGAGAACCTGTCACGGTGTAATCTGCAGGCAGCGTGTTATAGAGCAGGAGGAGCTGAGCAGATTATATATAAAGAGAACCTGTCACCATGTAATCTGCAGGCAGTGTGTTATAGAGCAGGAGGAGCTGAGCAGATTATATATACAAAGAACCTGTCACCATGTAATCTGCAGGCAGTGTGTTATAAAGCAGGAGGAGCTGAGCAGAATATATATAAAGAGAACCAGTCACCATGTAATCTGCAGGCAGTGTGTTATAGAGCAGGAGGAGCTGAGCAGATTATATATACAGAGAACCTGTCACCATGTAATCTGCAGGCAGCGTGTTATAGAGCAGGAGGAGCTGAGCAGATTATATATAAAGAGAACCTGTCACCGTGTAATCTGCAGGCAGCGTGTTATAGAGCAGGAGGAGCTGAGCAGATTATATATAAAGAGAACCTGTCACCATGGAATCTGCAGGCAGCGTGTTATAGAGCAGGAGGAGCTGAGCAGATTATATATAAAGAGAACCTGTCACCATGTAATCTGCAGGCAGCGTGTTATAGAGCAGGAGGAGCTGAGCAGATTATATATAAAGAGGACCTGTCACCATGTAATCTTTAGGCAGTGAGTTATAGAGCAGGAGGAGCTGAGCAGATTATATATAGAGAGAACCTGTCACCGTGTATTTTGCAGGCAGTGTGTTATAGAGCAGGAGGAGCTGAGCAGATTATATATAAAGAGGACCTGTCACCATGTAATCTTTATGCAGTGAGTTATAGAGCAGGAGGAGCTGAGCAGATTATATATAAAGAGAACCTGTCACCATGTAATCTGCAGGCAGTGTGTTATAGAGCAGGAGGAGCTGAGCATATTATATATAAAGAGAACCTGTCACCGTGTTATCTGCAGGCAGTGTGTTATAGAGCGGGAGGAGCTGAGCAGATTATATATAAAGAGAACCTGTCACCGTGTAATCTGCAGGCAGTGTGTTATAGAGCAGGAGGAGCTGAGCAGATTATATATAAAGAGAACCTGTCACCATGTAATCTGCAGGCAGCGTGTTATAGAGCAGGAGGAGATGAGCAGATTATATATAAAGAGAACCTGTCACCATGTAATCTGCAGGCAGTGTGTTATAGAGCAGGAGGAGCTGAGCAGATTATATATACAGAGAACCTGTCACCATGTAATCTGCAGGCAGCGTGTTATAGAGCAGGAGGAGCTGAGCAGATTATATATAAAGAGGACCTGTCACCATGTAATCTTTAAGCAGTGAGTTATAGAGCAGGAGGAGCTGAGCAGATTATATATAAAGAGAACCTGTCACCGTGTAATCTGCAGACAGTGTGTTATAGAGCAGGAGGAGCTGAGCAGATTATATATAAAGAGAACCTGTCACCATGTAATCTGCAGGCAGCGTGTTATAGAGCAGGAGGAGCTGAGCAGTTATATATAAAGAGAACCTGTCACCGTGTAATCTGCAGGCAGCGTGTTATAGAGCAGGAGGAGCTGAGCAGATTATATATAAAGAGAACTTGTCACCATGTAATCTGCAGGCAGCGTGTTATAGAGCAGGAGGAGCTGAGCAGATTATATATACAAAGACCTGTCACCATGTAATCTGCAGGAGGCGTGTTATAAAGCAGGAGGAGCTGAGCAGAATATATATAAAGAGAACCAGTCACCATGTAATCTGCAGGCAGTGTGTTATAGAGCAGGAGGAGCTGAGCAGATTATATATAAAGAGAACCTGTCACCATGTAATCTGCAGGCAGTGTGTTATAGAGCAGGAGGAGCTGAGCAGATTATATATACAGAGAACCTGTCACCATGTAATCTGCAGGCAGCGTGTTATAGAGCAGGAGGAGCTGAGCAGATTATATATAGAGAGAACCTGTCACCGTGTAATCTGCAGGCAGCGTGTTATAGAGCAGGAGGAGCTGAGCAGATTATATATAAAGAGAACCTGTCACCGTGTAATCTGCAGGCAGCGTGTTATAGAGCAGGAGGAGCTGAGCAGATTATATAAAAAGAGAACCTGTCACCATGTAATCTGCAGGCAGCGTGTTATAGAGCAGGAGGAGCTGAGCAGATTATATATAAAGAGAACCTGTCACCATGTAATCTGCAGGCAGCGTGTTATAGAGCAGGAGGAGCTGAGCAGTTATATATAAAGAGAACCTGTCACCATGTAATCTGCAGGCAGCGTGTTATAGAGCAGGAGGAGCTGAGCAGATTATATATACAGAGAACCTGTCACCATGTAATCTGCAGGCAGCGTGTTATAGAGCAGGAGGAGCTGAGCAGATTATATATACAGAGAACCTGTCACCCTGTAATCTGCAGACAGCGTGTTATAGAGCAGGAGGAGCTGAGCAGTGTCTATATAAAGAGAACCTGTCACCATGTAATCTGCAGGCAGTGTGTTATACAGCAGGAGGAGCTGAGCAGATTATATATACAGAGAACCTGTCACCGTGTAATCTGCAGGCAGTGTGTTATAGAGCAGGAGGAGCTGAGCAGATTATATATAAAGAGAACCTGTCACGGTGTAATCTGCAGGCAGCGTGTTATAGAGCAGGAGGAGCTGAGCAGATTATATATAAAGAGAACCTGTCACCATGTAATCTGCAGGCAGTGTGTTATAGAGCAGGAGGAGCTGAGCAGATTATATATACAAAGAACCTGTCACCATGTAATCTGCAGGAGGCGTGTTATAAAGCAGGAGGAGCTGAGCAGAATATATATAAAGAGAACCAGTCACCATGTAATCTGCAGGCAGTGTTATAGAGCAGGAGGAGCTGAGCATATTATATATAAAGAGAACCTGTCACCATGTAATCTGCAGGCAGCGTGTTATAGAGCAGGAGGAGCTGAGCAGATTATATATAAAGAGAACCTGTCACCATGTAATCTGCAGGCAGCATGTTATAGAGCAGGAGGAGCTGAGCAGATTATATATAAAGAGAACCTGTCACCATGTAATCTGCAGGCAGCGTGTTATAGAGCAGGAGGAGCTGAGCAGATTATATATAAAGAGAACCTGTCACCATGTAATCTGCAGGCAGCGTGTTATAGAGCAGGAGGAGCTGAGCAGATTATATATAAAGAGAACCTGTCACCGTGTAATCTGCAGGCAGTGTGTTATAGAGCAGGAGGAGCTGAGCAGATTATATATAAAGAGAACCTGTCACCATGTAATCTGCAGGCAGCGTGTTATAGAGCAGGAGGAGCTGAGCAGATTATATATACAGAGAACCTGTCACCATGTAATCTGCAGGCAGTGTGTTATAGAGCAGGAGGAGCTGAGCAGATTATATAAAAAGAGAGCCTGTCACCGTGTAATCTGCAGGCAGCGTGTTATAGAGCAGGAGGAGCTGAGCAGATTATATATAAAGAGGACCTGTCACCATGTAATCTTTAGGCAGTGAGTTATAGAGCAGGAGAAGCTGAGCAGATTATATATAGAGAGAACCTGTCACCATGTAATCTGCAGGCAGTGTGTTATAGAGCAGGAGGAGCTGAGCAGATTATATATACAGAGAACCTGTCACTATGTAATCTGCAGGCAGCGTGTTATAGAGCAGGAGGAGCTGAGCAGATTATATATAAAGAGGACCTGTCACCATGTAATCTTTAGGCAGTGAGTTATAGAGCAGGAGGAGCTGAGCAGATTATATATAAAGAGAACCTGTCACCATGTAATCTGCAGGCAGTGTGTTATAGAGCAGGAGGAGCTGAGCAGATTATATATAAACAGAACCTGTCACCATGTAATCTGCAGAAAGTGTGTTATAGAGCAGGAGGAGCTGAGCAGATTATATATAAAGAGAACCTGTCACCGTGTAATCTGCAGGCAGCGTGTTATAGAGCAGGAGGAGCCGGACAGATTATATATAAAGAGAACCTGTCACCATCTAATCTGCAGGCAGCGTGTTATAGAGCAGGAGGAGCTGAGCAGATTATATATACAGAGAACCTGTCACCATGTAATCTGCAGGCAGTGTGTTATAGAGCAGGAGGAGCTGAGCAGATTATATACAGAGAACCTGTCACCGTGTAATCTGCAGGCAGTGTGTTATAGAGCAGGAGGAGCTGAGCAGATTATATATAAAGAGAACCTGTCACCATGTAATCTGCAGGCAGCGTGTTATAGAGCAGGAGGAGCTGAGCAGTTATATATAAAGAGAACCTGTCACCATGTAATCTGCAGGCAGCATGTTATAGAGCAGGAGGAGCTGAGCAGATTATATATAGAGAACCTGTCACCATGTAATCTGCAGGCAGTGTGTTATAGAGCAGGAGGAGCTGAGCAGATTATATACAGAGAACCTGTCACCCTGTAATCTGCAGACAGCGTGTTATAGAGCAGGGGGAGCTGAGCAGATTATATATACAGAGAACCTGTCACCATGTCATCTGCAGGCAGTGTGTTATAGAGCAGGAGGAGCTGAGCAGATTATATATACAGAGAACCTGTCACCTTGTAATCTGCAGGCAGTGTGTTATAGAGCAGGAGGAGCTGAGCAGATTATATATAAAGAGAACCTGTCACCATGTAATCTGCAGGCAGTGTGTTATAGAGCAGGAGGAGCTGAGCAGATTATATATACAGAGAACCTGTCACCATGTAATCTGCAGGCAGTGTGTTATAGAGCAGGAGGAGCTGAGCAGATTATATATAAAGAGAACCTGTCACCATGTAATCTGCAGGCAGTGTGTTATAGAGCAGGAGGAGCTGAGCAGATTATATATAAAGAGAACCAGTCACCCTTTAATCTGCAGGCAGCGTGTTATAGAGCAATAGGAGCTGAGCAGATTATATATATAGAGAACCTGTCACCATGTAATCTGCAGGCAGTGTGTTATAGAGCAGGAGGAGCTGAGCAGATTATATATAAAGAACCTGTCACCGTGTAATCTGCAGATTATATAATCTGCTCAGCTCCTCCTGCTCTATAACACACTGCCTGCAGATTACATGGTGACAGGTTCTCTGTATATATAATCTGCTCAGATCCTCCTGCTCTATAACACACTGCCTGCAGATTACATGGTGACAGGTTCTCTGTATATATAATCTGCTCAGCTCCTCCTGCTCTATAACACGCTGCCTGCAGATTATATAATGACAGGTTCTCTTTATATATAATCTGCTCAGCTCCTCCTGCTCTATAACACGCTGCCTGCAGATTACACGGTAACAGGTTCTCTTTATATATAATCTGCTCAGCTCCTCCTGCTCTATAACACGCTGCCTGCAGATTACATGGTGACAGGTTCTCTTTATATATAATCTGCTCAGCTCCTCCTGCTCTATAACACGCTGCCTGCAGATTACATGGTGACAAGTTCTCTTTATATATAATCTGCTCAGATCCTCCTGCTCTATAACACGCTGCCTGCAGATTACATGGTGACAGGTTCTCTTTATATATAATCTGCTCAGATCCTCCTGCTCTATAACACGCTGCCTGCAGATTACACGGTGACAGGTTCTCATTATATATAATCTGCTCAGCTCCTCCTGCTCTATAACACGCTGCCTGCAGATTACATGGTGACAGGTTCTCTATATATATAATCTGCTCAGCTCCTCCTGCTCTATAATACACTGCCTGCAGATTACACGGTGACAGGTTCTCTGTATATATAATCTGCTCAGCTCCTCCTGCTCTATAACACGCTGCCTGCAGATTACACAGTGACAGGTTCTCTGTATATATAATCTGCTCAGCTCCTCCTGCTCTATAACACACTGCCTGCAGATTACATGGTGACTGGTTCTCTTTATATATAATCTGCTCAGCTCCTCCTGCTCTATAACACACTGCCTGCAGATTAAATGGTGACAGGTTCTCTTTATATATAATCTGCTCAGCTCCTCCTGCTCTATAACACACTGTCTGCAGATTACATGGTGACAGGTTCTCTTTATATATAATCTGCTCATCTCCTCCTGCTCTATAACACGCTGCCTGCAGATTACATGGTGACAGGTTCTCTGTATATATAATCTGCTCAGCTCCTCCTGCTCTATAACATGTGGCCTGCAGATTACACGGTGACAGGTTCTCTTTATATATAATCTGCTCAGCTCCTTCCGCTCTATAACACGCTGCCTGCAGATTACATGGTGACAGGTTCTCTTTATATATAATCTGCTCAGCTCCTCCTGCTCTATAACACGCTGCCTGCAGATTACATGGTGACAGGTTCTCTTTATATATAATATGCTCAGCTCCTCCTGCTCTATAACACACTTTCTGCAGATTACATGGTGACAGGTTCTCTTTATATATAATCTGCTCAGCTCCTCCTGCTCTATAACACGCTGCCTGCAGATTACATGGTGACAGGTTCTCTTTATATATAATCTGCTCAGCTCCTCCTGCTCTATAACACGCTGCCTGCAGATTACATGGTGACAGGTTCTCTGTATATATAATCTGCTCAGCTCCTCCTGCTCTATAACACGCTGCCTGCAGATTACATGGTGACAGGTTCTCTTTAAATATAATCTGCTCAGCTCCTCCTGCTCTATAACACGCTGCCTGCAGATTACACGGTGACAGGTTCTCTTTATATATAATCTGCTCAGCTCCTCCTGCTCTATAACACGCTGCCTGCAGATTACATGGTGACAGGTTCTCTTTATATATAATCTGCTCAGCTCCTCCTGCTCTATAACACGCTGCCTGCAGATTAAAGGGTGACTGGTTTTCTTTATATATAATCTGCTCAGCTCCTCCTGCTCTATAACACACTGCCTGCAGATTACATAGTGACAGGTTCTCTTTATATATAATATGCTCAGCTCCTCCTGCTCTATAACACACTGCCTGCAGATTAAAGGGTGACTGGTTTTCTTTTTATATAATCTGCTCAGCTCCTCCTGCTCTATAACACACTGCCTGCAGAT
Source organism: Bufo bufo (assembly GCF_905171765.1). Lineage (NCBI taxonomy): Eukaryota > Metazoa > Chordata > Amphibia > Anura > Bufonidae > Bufo > Bufo bufo. The sequence continues at coordinate 234,743,695 of NC_053395.1, forward strand.
TACACGGTGACAGGTTCTCTTTATATATAATCTGCTCAGCTCCTCCTCCTCTATAACACTCTGCCTGCAGATTACACGGTGACAGGTTCTCTTTATATATAATCTGCTCAGCTCCTCCTGCTCTATAACACGCTGCCTGCAGATTACATGGTGACAGGTTCTCTGTATATATAATCTGCTCAGCTCCTCCTGCTCTATAACACGCTGCCTGCAGATTACATGGTGACAGGTTCTCTTTATATATAATCTGTCCGGCTCCTCCTGCTCTATAACACACTGCCTGCAGATTACAAGGTGACAGGCTCTCTTTATATATAATCTGCTCAGCTCCTCCTGCTCTATAACACGCTGCCTGCAGATTACATGGTGACAGGTTCTCTTTATATATAATCTGCTCAGCTCCTCCTGCTCTATAACACGCTGCCTGCAGATTACATGGTGACAGGTTCTCTTTATATATAATCTGCTCAGCTCCTCCAGCTCTATAACACGCTGCCTGCAGATTACACGGTGACAGGTTCTCTTTATATATAATCTGCTCAGCTCCTCCTGCTCTATAACACGCTGCCTGCAGATTACATGGTGACAGGTTCTCTTTATATATAATCTGCTCAGCTCCTCCTGCTCTATAACACGCTGCCTGCAGATTAAAGGGTGACTGGTTTTCTTTATATATAATCTGCTCAGCTCCTCCTGCTCTATAACACACTGCCTGCAGATTACATAGTGACAGGTTCTCTTTATATATAATATGCTCAGCTCCTCCTGCTCTATAACACACTGCCTGCAGATTAAAGGGTGACTGGTTTTCTTTTTATATAATCTGCTCAGCTCCTCCTGCTCTATAACACACTGCCTGCAGATTACACGGTGACAGGTTCTCTTTATATATAATCTGCTCAGCTCCTCCTCCTCTATAACACTCTGCCTGCAGATTACACAGTGACAGGTTCTCTTTATATATAATCTGCTCAGCTCCTCCTGCTCTATAACACGCTGCCTGCAGATTACATGGTGACAGGTTCTCTGTATATATAATCTGCTCAGCTCCTCCAGCTCTATAACACGCTGCCTGCAGATTACATGGTGACAGGTTCTCTTTATATATAATCTGTCCGGCTCCTCCTGCTCTATAACACACTGCCTGCAGATTACAAGGTGACAGGCTCTCTTTATATATAATCTGCTCAGCTCCTCCTGCTCTATAACACGCTGCCTGCAGATTACATGGTGACAGGTTCTCTTTATATATAATCTGCTCAGCTCCTCCTGCTCTATAACACGCTGCCTGCAGATTACATGGTGACAGGTTCTCTTTATATATAATCTGCTCAGCTCCTCCAGCTCTATAACACGCTGCCTGCAGATTACACGGTGACAGGTTCTCTTTATATATAATCTGCTCAGCTCCTCCTGCTCTATAACACACTGCCTGCAGATTACACGGTGACAGGTTCTCTTTATACATAATCTGCTCAGCTCCTCCTGCTCTATAACACACTGCCTGCAGATTACATGGTGACAGGTTCTCTGTATATATAATCTGCTCAGCTCCTCCTGCTCTATAACACGCTGCCTGCAGATTACATGGTGACAGGTTCTCTTTATATATAATCTGTCCGGCTCCTCCTGCTCTATAACACGCTGCCTGCAGATTACATGGTGACAGGTTCTCTTTATATATAATCTGTCCGGCTCCTCCTGCTCTATAACACACTGCCTGCAGATTACAAGGTGCCAGGTTCTCTTTATATATAATCTGCTCAGCTCCTCCTGCTCTATAACACGCTGCTTGCAGATTACATGGTGACAGGTTCTTTTTAAATATAATCTGCTCAGCTCCTCCTGCTCTATAACACGCAGCCTGCAGATTACATGGTGACAGGTTCTCTTTATATATAATCTGCTCAGCTCCTCCTGCTCTATAACACGCTGCCTGTAGATTACACGGTGACAGGTTCTCTTTATATATAATCTGCTCAGCTCCTCCTGCTCTATAACACGCTGCCTGCAGATTACATGGTGACAGGTTCTCTGTATATATAATCTGCTCAGCTCCTCCTGCTTTATAACACGCTGCCTGCAGATTACACGGTGACAGGTTCTCTGTATATATAATCTGCTCAGCTCCTCCTGCTATATAACACGCTGCCTGCAGATTACACGGTGACAGGTTCTCTTTATATATAATCTGCTCAGCTCCTCCTGCTCTATAACACACTTCCTGCAGATTAAATGGTGACAGGTTCTCTTTATATATAATCTGCTCAGCTCCTCCAGCTCTATAACACACTGCCTGCAGATTACATGGTGACAGGTTCTCTTTATATATAATCTGCTCAGCTCCTCCTGCTCTATAACATGCTGCCTGCAGATTACACGGTGACAGGTTTTCTTTATATATAATCTGCTCAGTTCCTCCTGCTCTATAACACGCTGCCTGCAGATTAAATGGTGACTGGTTCTCTTTATATATAATCTGCTCATCTCCTCCTGCTCTATAACACACTGCCTGCAGATTACATGGTGACAGGTTCTCTGTATATATAATCTGCTCAGCTCCTCCTGCTCTATAACACGCTGCCTGCAGATTACACGGTAACAGGTTCTCTTTATATATAATCTGCTCATCTCCTCCTGCTCTATAACACGCTGCCTGCAGATTACATGGTGACAGGTTCTCTTTATATATAATCTGCTCAGCTCCTCCTGCTCTATAACACACTGCCTGCAGATTACATAGTGACAGGTTCTCTTTATATATAATCTGCTCAGCTCCTCCTGCTCTATAACACGCTGCCTGCAGATTACATGGTGACAGGCTCTCTTTATATATAATCTGCTCAGCTCCTCCTGCTCTATAACACGCTGCCTGCAGATTACATGGTGACAGGTTCTCTTTATATATAATCTGCTCAGCTTCTCCTGCTCTATAACACGCTGCCTGCAGATTACATGGTGACAGGTTCTCTGTATATATAATCTGCTCAGCTCCTCCTGCTCTATAACACGCTGCCTGCAGATTACACGGTAACAGGTTCTCTTTATATATAATCTGCTCATCTCCTCCTGCTCTATAACACGCTGCCTGCAGATTACATGGTGACAGGTTCTCTTTATATATAATCTGCTCAGCTCCTCCTGCTCTATAACACACTGCCTGCAGATTACATAGTGACTGGTTCTCTTTATATATAATCTGCTCAGCTCCTCCTGCTCTATAACACGCTGCCTGCAGATTACACGGTGACAGGTTCTCTTTATATATAATCTGATCAGCTCCTCCTGCTCTATAACACGCTGCCTGCAGATTACATGGTGACAGGTTCTCTTTATATATAATCTGCTCAGCTCCTCCTGCTCTATAACACACTGCCTGCAGATTACATGGTGACGGGTTCTCTTTATATATAATCTGCTCAGCTCCTCCTGCTCTATAACACACTGCCTGCAGATTAAATGGTGACAGGTCATCTTTATATATAATCTGCTCAGCTCCTCCTGCTCTATAACACACTGTCTGCAGATTACATGGTGACAGGTTCTCTTTATATATAATCTGCTCAGCTCCTCCTGCTCTATAACACGCTGCCTGCAGATTACATGGTGACAGGTTCTCTTTATATATAATCTGCTCAGCTCCTCCTGCTCTATAACATGCTGCCTGCAGATTACATGGTGACAGGTTCTCTGTATATATAATCTGCTCAGCTCCTCCTGCCCTATAACACACTGCTTGCAGATTACATGGTGACAGGTTCTCTGTATATATAATCTGCTCAGCTCCTCCTGCTCTATAACACGCTGCCTGCAGATTACACGGTGACAGGTTCTCTTTATATATAATCTGCTCAGCTCCTCCTGCTCTATAACACGCTGCCTGCAGATTACACGGTGACAGGCTCTCTTTATATATAATCTGCTCAGCTCCTCCTGCTCTATAACACGCTGCCTGCAGATTACACGGTGACAGGTTCTCTGTATATATAATCTGCTCAGCTCCTCCTGCTCTATAACACGCTGCCTGCAGATTACATGGTGACAGGTTCTCTTTATATATAATCTGCTCAGCTCCTCCTGCTCTATAACACGCTGCCTGCAGATTACATGGTGACAGGTTCTCTCTATATATAATCTGCTCAGCTCCTCCTGCTCTATAACACACTGCCTGCAGATTACATGGTGACAGGTTCTCTGTATATATAATCTGCTCAGCTCCTCCTGCTCTATAACACGCTGCCTGCAGATTAAATGGTGACTGGTTCTCTTTATATATAATCTGCTCAGCTCCTCCTGCTCTATAACACGCTGCCTGCAGATTACATTGTGACAGGTTCTCTGTATATATAATCTGCTCAGCTCCTCCTGCTCTATAACACGCTGCCTGCAGATTAAATGGTGACTGGTTCTCTTTATATATAATCTGCTCAGCTCCTCCTGCTCTATAACACGCTGCCTGCAGATTACATGGTGACAGGTTCTCTTTATATATAATCTGCTCAGCTCCTCCTGCTCTATAACACGCTGCCTGCAGATTACATGGTGACAGGTTCTCTCTATATATAATCTGCTCAGCTCCTCCTGCTCTATAACACGCTGCTTGCAGATTACATGGTGACAAGTTCTTTTTAAATATAATCTGCTCAGCTCCTCCTGCTCTATAACACGCAGCCTGCAGATTACATGGTGACAGGTTCTCTTTATATATAATCTGCTCAGCTCCTCCTGCTCTATAACACGCTGCCTGTAGATTACACGGTGACAGGTTCTCTTTATATATAATCTGCTCAGCTCCTCCTGCTCTATAACACGCTGCCTGCAGATTACATGGTGACAGGTTCTCTGTATATATAATCTGCTCAGCTCCTCCTGCTTTATAACACGCTGCCTGCAGATTACACGGTGACAGGTTCTCTGTATATATAATCTGCTCAGCTCCTCCTGCTATATAACACGCTGCCTGCAGATTACACGGTGACAGGTTCTCTTTATATATAATCTGCTCAGCTCCTCCTGCTCTATAACACACTTCCTGCAGATTAAATGGTGACAGGTTCTCTTTATATATAATCTGCTCAGCTCCTCCTGCTCTATAACACACTGCCTGCAGATTACATGGTGACAGGTTCTCTTTATATATAATCTGCTCAGTTCCTCCTGCTCTATAACGCGCTGCCTGCAGATTAAATGGTGACTGGTTCTCTTTATATATAATCTGCTCATCTCCTCCTGCTCTATAACACACTGCCTGCAGATTACATGGTGACAGGTTCTCTGTATATATAATCTGCTCAGCTCCTCCTGCTCTATAACACGCTGCCTGCAGATTACACGGTAACAGGTTCTCTTTATATATAATCTGCTCATCTCCTCCTGCTCTATAACACGCTGCCTGCAGATTACATGGTGACAGGTTCTCTTTATATATAATCTGCTCAGCTCCTCCTGCTCTATAACACACTGCCTGCAGATTACATAGTGACAGGTTCTCTTTATATATAATCTGCTCAGCTCCTCCTGCTCTATAACACGCTGCCTGCAGATTACATGGTGACAGGCTCTCTTTATATATAATCTGCTCAGCTCCTCCTGCTCTATAACACGCTGCCTGCAGATTACATGGTGACAGGTTCTCTTTATATATAATCTGCTCAGCTTCTCCTGCTCTATAACACGCTGCCTGCAGATTACATGGTGACAGGTTCTCTGTATATATAATCTGCTCAGCTCCTCCTGCTCTATAACACGCTGCCTGCAGATTACACGGTAACAGGTTCTCTTTATATATAATCTGCTCATCTCCTCCTGCTCTATAACACGCTGCCTGCAGATTACATGGTGACAGGTTCTCTTTATATATAATCTGCTCAGCTCCTCCTGCTCTATAACACACTGCCTGCAGATTACATAGTGACTGGTTCTCTTTATATATAATCTGCTCAGCTCCTCCTGCTCTATAACACGCTGCCTGCAGATTACACGGTGACAGGTTCTCTTTATATATAATCTGATCAGCTCCTCCTGCTCTATAACACGCTGCCTGCAGATTACATGGTGACAGGTTCTCTTTATATATAATCTGCTCAGCTCCTCCTGCTCTATAACACACTGCCTGCAGATTACATGGTGACGGGTTCTCTTTATATATAATCTGCTCAGCTCCTCCTGCTCTATAACACACTGCCTGCAGATTAAATGGTGACAGGTCATCTTTATATATAATCTGCTCAGCTCCTCCTGCTCTATAACACACTGTCTGCAGATTACATGGTGACAGGTTCTCTTTATATATAATCTGCTCAGCTCCTCCTGCTCTATAACACGCTGCCTGCAGATTACATGGTGACAGGTTCTCTTTATATATAATCTGCTCAGCTCCTCCTGCTCTATAACATGCTGCCTGCAGATTACATGGTGACAGGTTCTCTGTATATATAATCTGCTCAGCTCCTCCTGCCCTATAACACACTGCTTGCAGATTACATGGTGACAGGTTCTCTGTATATATAATCTGCTCAGCTCCTCCTGCTCTATAACACGCTGCCTGCAGATTACACGGTGACAGGTTCTCTTTATATATAATCTGCTCAGCTCCTCCTGCTCTATAACACGCTGCCTGCAGATTACACGGTGACAGGCTCTCTTTATATATAATCTGCTCAGCTCCTCCTGCTCTATAACACGCTGCCTGCAGATTACATGGTGACAGGTTCTCTTTATATATAATCTGCTCAGCTCCTCCTGCTCTATAACACACTGCCTGCAGATTACACGGTGACAGGTTCTCTGTATATATAATCTGCTCAGCTCCTCCTGCTCTATAACACGCTGCCTGCAGATTACATGGTGACAGGTTCTCTTTATATATAATCTGCTCAGCTCCTCCTGCTCTATAACACGCTGCCTGCAGATTACATGGTGACAGGTTCTCTCTTTATATAATCTGCTCAGCTCCTCCTGCTCTATAACACACTGCCTGCAGATTACATGGTGACAGGTTCTCTGTATATATAATCTGCTCAGCTCCTCCTGCTCTATAACACGCTGCCTGCAGATTAAATGGTGACTGGTTCTCTTTATATATAATCTGCTCAGCTCCTCCTGCTCTATAACACGCTGCCTGCAGATTACATTGTGACAGGTTCTCTGTATATATAATCTGCTCAGCTCCTCCTGCTCTATAACACGCTGCCTGCAGATTAAATGGTGACTGGTTCTCTTTATATATTATCTGCTCAGCTCCTCCTGCTCTATAACACGCTGCCTGCAGATTACATGGTGACAGGTTCTCTTTATATATAATCTGCTCAGCTCCTCCTGCTCTATAACACGCTGCCTGCAGATTACATGGTGACAGGTTCTCTCTATATATAATCTGCTCAGCTCCTCCTGCTCTATAACACACTGCCTGCAGATTACATGGTGACAGGTTCTCTGTATATATAATCTGCTCAGCTCCTCCTGCTCTATAACACGCTGCCTGCAGATTAAATGGTGACTGGTTCTCTTTATATATAATCTGCTCAGCTCCTCCTGCTCTATAACATGCTGCCTGCAGATTACATGGTGACAGGTTCTCTTTATATATAATCTGCTCAGCTCCTCCTGCTCTATAACACACAACCTGCAGATTACATGGTGACAGGTTCTCTTTATATATAATCTGCTCATCTCCTCCTGCTCTATAACACACTGTCTGCAGATTACATGGTGATCGGTTCTCTGTATATATAATCTGCTCAGCTCCTCCTGCTCTATAACACGCTGCCTGCAGATTACATGGTGACAGGTTCTCTTTATATATAATCTGCTCAGCTCCTCCTGCTCTATAACACGCTGCCTGCAGATTACATGGTGACAGGTTCTCTGTATATATAATCTGCTCAGCTCCTCCTGCTCTATAACACGCTGCCTGCAGATTACATGGTGATCGGTTCTCTTTATATATAATCTGCTCAGCTCCTCCTGCTCTATAACACGCTGCCTGCAGATTACATGGTGACAGGTTCTCTTTATATATAATCTGCTCAGCTACTCCTGCTCTATAACACGCTGCCTGCAGATTACATGGTGACAGGTTCTCTTTATATATAATCTGCTCAGCTCCTCCTGCTCTATAACACGCTGCCTGCAGATTACATGGTGACAGGTTCTCTGTATATATAATCTGCTCAGCTCCTCCTGCTCTATAATATGCTACCTGCAGATTACATGGTGACAGGTTCTCTGTATATATAATCTGCTCAGCTCCTCCTGCTCTATAATACACTGCCTGCAGATTACATGGTGACAGGTTCTCTTTTTATATAATCTGCTCAGCTCCTCCTGCTCTATAACACGCTGCCTGCAGATTACACAGTGACAGGTTCTCTAATCTGCTCAGCTCCTCCTGCTCTATAACACGCTGCCTGCAGATTACATGGTTACAGGTTCTCTTTATATATAATCTGCTCAGCTCCTCCTGCTCTATAACACGCTGCCTACAGATTACATGGTGATGGGTTCTCTTTATATATAATCTGCTCAGCTCCTCCTGCTCTATAACACACTGCCTGCAGATTACATGGTGACAGGTTCTCTATATATATAATCTGCTCAGCTCCTCCTGCTCTATAACACACTGCCTGCAGATTACATGGTGACAGGTTCTCTTTATATATAATCTGCTCAGCTCCTCCTGCTCTATAACACGCTGCCTGCAGATTACACGGTGAGAGTTTCTCTTTATATATAATCTGCTCAGCTCCTCCTGCTCTATAACACGCTGTTGCGGCTGATTTGGGGTTTTCTTCAGATCCTCCTCTGTTTTCTTTGTGTGTTTTTGTGTCTTTCGGTCTCTTTTTCACTCCTTTGTCTGCCTTGTTGGGATTTGTATTGTGCCTTTTCTGGGTCTGGTGAGCGCTCTGCTGCGCGCGGTGCTGTGCGCGGTGCGGCGCGCGGTGCAGGGCTGGAGACGTCGCTCACATTTAGTGTTTTTCTGCTGTCTATCAGTTTCTCTCTTTGCTACGAGGTTCTCAGGGTTGGAAATTCTCCTGGAGAGCATCTTCCATCTTCCTGACTATCTGGCTGTTTATTATCACGAGTGTCCATGTGGGAAAGGACAGCTTCTTAGGTATTGTTACTAGTACAACAGAGGACTTCCCGAACGGGTTGTTCAGGGTTCCGGTGTTTGCTCGCCCCAAGCACAGGAATCAGAGTCACCTTGTGTCTGTTTTTCCAGTCCTCTTCTGATACCAAACCTCTTCACTTCTGGCCAGGACAGGGTTACCTGCCCTGCTGCAGCCACTGACTGGCCTCAGCAGTGATGTGATCTGGAAGATGGCCGAACACAGCCAGGGACTAGCCTGGAGCCACAGGGACCACGCGAGTAGGACTCTTCTGCCAGGACTAGCTGATAAGCGACTCCTTTAATGAAACATCAGTAAAGTGAAGATCTGGGGTCTCCAGCTGTAAACTTATGATCTGTATTTGGACAGTGACCGGTACCCTGGACAGCTCCGCGCTCTTGAATTTCCATGCGACCATCTCTGGTGGGATAACGTCTCCCAGAACATGACAAGATTTCCAGACCAAGCCGATTCCAGGACAGGTTTATGTGCTAGGAAGAAAAGAAGAACAGAGCAGCACATTCCTGTCTGCAGCTCAGGAAATAAATCTGCCCATGGAGCCTGGAGAGGAGTCTGCAGCTGGAGAACAAAGCCAGGAATCCAGAGCTCTGAGGACGATGCAGGACATCGTTATCGAGATAAGCAGTGAGAGATATCGGGCTCCATAGGAAAAGGCTTCGCAATGTGGTCGTGATGGTTTACTGGCTAAGAGAGTGACGCTATATGGAAGAAAAGCCATACAAATCCAAGCGGAATCATCTGGAGATCTATCCATCAGTGCTGCCACCTTCCTGGGACAGCAGAGTCCCGCAGTCACCGCAGGGCTATCCCCATCAACCCCTGTAAAGCTCTAGGCACCAAGTGAATTGAGTCTCTTCTGTTCATCCCACGCGTCCGTTTGGCTGCTGGCCTACCCCTGCAGCAGAGGTGGGGTCACACACGGGACATTCTGGTCAGGACACCGATTACTGCCAGGACACCAAAGAACGAAGAGTTCCATTTCCGGGTGGAGAGTCCATTGTGTGGACCTTTTATGTGCACACAATGGTTTTTCTTCTAGGCTGATGCAAGATCTTAAATATTGGCACAAGGTCTGAAGTTTCAGGATACACGGGAACATGGCGCTCCATCCCAGCACACGGGAGCTCCATCTTTCTGTAGGCGTCACTCGATAATGGATTGAGCAAATACACAATTGTTGACTTCTTGTTCGTAAATCAATCTGTAATGGATCCATTGGCTCCGAGCCATCTGCTGAAGACCGTTCCAAGTCAATAATAAGTTGTAGCGTGTGCCTCAGGATGTCTAATGGCACAGATGAATGCTGATGGAAGGCAGTGGCAAGTCAGCACCCTCGGCACGGTTCTCCATTCCTGGTGATGCTTCTTCACCATCAGGACTGTACTACTCTTCCTCGTATCACCACACCGTTACTGACGGAGAAGCAAGCACTTATTGCCTTCTATGTAAAGTGGACGGAACTCAAAAGACTGAACAGACCCCCTACTGATGTCGAAGAGGTTTCCGAGGGGCGACATCCAGTACCGATTTGTACCATTATGTGCTGGTAAGGATGGGTGCTCCATGATTTTTGTCTCCTTTGTGTCTCAGCCCTACCTGATACCAGGACTGCAAAACCAAGGTCCCAGGGGCAAAGAACACTAAAGGCACACACTGAAATCATGAAATCAATCCAGTATAGCGTCAGAAATCCATTTTTACCAAGACACCTCCAACAGGTCCGCCACATGGTACAGGCATAACCAAATGCAGGACTATCACCAGAAACATGAACATCTGGATAAGTTGGGTCTCCATACACAGGACGTCTTCTTAAAAGGGTGTTTTTCTCCTAGAGGAGTTCTTCTCACAAGGGTGGCCTTCACACAGAAGTGATCCTCTCATAGAGGCAGGGGTGGGCTTGGCTGAGTAATGTCTTGGGGCCCTAATCAGGATAGCCAGGAAGTAATCGCTGTTCAGAGTCCTCAGGATGCAGATACAGTTCAAAGCTGTGGCCAGGGACCATTTTACCTCTTCTGCTGCCTAAGGTGAAAATTGAAATCCAACCCCTTCCTCCAGCCCTACTGCTAAAGGAATATTTGAATTGGACATTATGTATGGCCCCACATACCTCTCACATCCAGTGAAGTCTCTTCTGATGTAGACGTTCTCTTTCCTCATCTTCTCCATTCAGACCAGACCGCCATGATGAATTGTTACAGACGCGTCTCGTCTCTGCAGAGTTTGCCACAGACATGTTAGATTCATCACTTTTCCCTCATCCTCCCCACCATGGTGCCCCAACAGTGTTATCCTGCTACTACCCCCAGTTCCCAGTGCCCTCCAGCAGTGTCCCCGCATTTATCATTCCCCCCTTGTACTACCCCCATTAGTGCCTCCTGTATTATTACAATATCCTCCAGCCCCACAACATACAGTCTCAAGTGAGGCTGGACTAACATAGACGGAGGCCTACATGATGGGTTTTGGTGCAGGGCTGGGAGGTGAGGGGTTAATAGGTAGCGGGGGAACCGGTTGGTTAGAGGGGGTGGGGTTTAAGTAATAAAAGGGGGCGATCGCGTGTAGGGAGGCGCCATTTTGTGAAGAAAAAAAGAAGGAGCAGGCAACTCTACTCACCAGCACCATGTCCCAGGATATCGAGGAGGTTCTGAGGAGGCTAAGGGCGGCAGCGGAGGCCCGAGGCTCCGGCTGGCTACAGGTCCAGGTGGCCGGCTTGTTGCAGGGGGAGGCGGCGGGTACTGTGAGCCCATGCCAAGTGAAAGACGGCCGCGACGGGCCAGGCCGCCGACACGCCTGATTATGGAGGACAGCCCCAGGGTCCAGCGCCATTTCAGGAGCCCCTCCGGGCCGGGGGGAAGATGTGCAACCCCTTTCTAAGTCCTCCCGGCTCGAGGGGGGAATCCAGGTGTTCGGCAGGACTCAGAGAGAGGCGGGGGGGGGGGGGGGGCATCCCCCAGCCTGCAGCAACGGACAGCAGGGCATCAGGACCGGGTACTGGCGGCGAGATTGGTGGTGGGGTATCGGTGCAAACTCAGGTGGGGGGCGAGGATGATGCGGCCAGGGGGGAGGTGTACGTGTGCTTTGAGGGCCCCTTGGGGGCGCACTTGAAACAGGAAATGAGGGAAAGTATATGGAAGGGGGAATACGTCAATATTTTCTCGCTTCTTCCTTTGGAGCGATTTAATCTGGATATTGTTAGGAAGGATGTGGGAAAAAAGGAGGAGAAGAGACGGTATCGGCTGATTTCCCGCACCTTTGGGAATTGGCTCCAGGCATTCGCTATTTTGGCGATTGTGATTGGTGAAAGGGGGCCGGACAGTTGTTCTCCGCTTTTTTGCTACCTGGGTGCCATAGGGGAAGCTTATAGGGTGTACGGGGGTTCCGGGTGGTTGCGGTATGACGAACAGTTTCGTCAGAGGAAAGCGGTCCACCCTAACATGCGGTGGGACCATAAAGACATTGGGCTTTGGATGAGGGTGATAGCGCCGGTGCGGCAGGGGCAGCTTTTTCGGGGGGAGCAGGGGGGGCAGGTCAGTCCGGATTTGCGGCGGCACCGGCCTGTGTTTCTTGTTCAATGAAGGGAGTTGCAAGTTTGGACAAAGATGCAAGTGCAAGCATGAATGCTCCACTTGCGGGGGTAGTCACGGGGCCAGTCGTTGTTTCTGGGGTCCGAGGCCGAGGGGTGGGGAGGCGGTTGGAAAAGGGTCGGACGCCGGTACGAGTGGACGTGATGGGGCGGTATTTAAGTAGATACCCAGACCGGGTAGTTGCAGAATTTTTGCGGAGGGGTTTCGCAGAGGGTTTTGATATCCCGTCTTCCCCTTTGGAACCGGTAGAGAGGACGCTGAAAAATCTGCGTTCGGCGGTGGAACACCCGGAGGTGGTGACGCAAAAATTAGCTAAGGCAGTTTCTTTGGGGAGAATGGACGAGCCTTTTGACGAGTTGTCTATGGTTAACTTACGGGTTTCTCCATTCGGGGTGGTTCCAAAAAAGGAGCCGAACGCTTTTCGGCTGATCCACCATTTGTCGTTTCCAAAGGGGGCGTCGGTGAATGATGGGATTGATCCGGAGCTGTTCTCAGTGGTATATACGTCCTTTGACACAGCGGTGGGTTTGGTTCGGAAGTTGGGTCCGGGTACCCTGTTGGTGAAAACGGACAATGAGGCAGCGTTTCGTCTGTTGCCCGTTCACCCGGGCAGTTTGCATTTGTTGGGTTGTTTTTGGAATGGGGGTTATTTTGTGGATCGGTGTTTACCGATGGGGTGTTCTGTGTCTTGTGGGTATTTTGAAAAATGTAGCTCCTTCTTGGAATGGGTGGTGAAGGACGTGTCGGGGTTTGCTTCACTTATTTATTATCTGGATGATTTCCTGTGCTTAGGTCCTGTGGATTCGAGGGTATGCGGGTTGTTGTTGGCTTCTTTACAGTCGGTGTTTGAATTGGTTGGGCCTACTATGGAATTATGTTTTTTGGGTATAGTTATAGACACTGTGCGGATGGAGTGTAGGTTGCCGGAGGACAAGTTGGGGGACCTGAGGACCGCGGTACGGAAGGCGATGAGGGATTTACAATCTCTGTTGGGGAAGTTGAATTTCGCTTGTCGAAACCTGGGTTTCAATGAGGAGGATGCCAGGATAGTTTGGATGGTCATGTAACATGTTTGTGGGGATATGGTATTGTCATCACTACCTATTATTCATTCTATTGTCATCCGACTCTTTAACACTTTTGCAACTGTGGCTGCTCAGGGTGCAATTTCCCTCAAGTGCGATTCTCCGCATTGTTGAGCCCTATTCTAGAGGCTCGTTTCTTCATGTCCTATCCCTTTTGACTTACACTGATATTCATTGTTCTATGTAATTTAATAAAATTAATTACTTTTATACAAATAGCATCCTCGTTTTTTGGGGATTATTCCGATGGGCCATATTTTTTGTAGGAGGCTGGCGTCAGCCACGGGGGGGGTTGTTTCAGGGCATCATTTTTTTCGGCTGGGTAAGGAGCTGAAGGGGGATTTAGCGGTACGGGGCGGGTTTTTGCAACAGTTTAATGGTAGGGCATTAGTCATGGGGGACACGGTTGAAAGTTTTGAGTTGTTTTCGGATGCAGAGGGCGGGTGGGTTTTGGTGTCTATTGTGAAGGCCAGTGGTGTGTGGGAAAGTGGCCTGAGTCATGGGTTTTGAAGGGCTGGGTGAAGAATGTTGCGTTGCTAGAATTGTTTCCCATAGCACTGGCTGTTGTGCTGTGGGGTGACAAGTTCAGGAATCGGAAGGTTCGTTGTCATTGTGACAACTTGGGTGTTGTGCAGGCGGTCAATAGTCTGACGGCTTCTTCCCCTCCCGTTGTCCGATTGTTGCAGCATTTGGTTCTACTTTGTTTGCCTTTGAATGCTTGGGTTTTGCGGTTCATGTGCCGGGCGTTGCTAATGGTGTGGCTGATTCTCTTTCTCGTCTACAGTTAGAGCGGTTTGGGGGAGGTACACCGTTATGCTCGACTGGATCGTTCTCCTGACATCTTGGTGTTACATGTCGAGGGCAACGATCTGGGAGTTAGATCTTGCAGGGATTTGATTAGGGACATAAAATTTGACCTTTTGTGGTTGTGGTCCTTGTTCCCGGGCTTAATAACCGTGTGGTCGGATATAGTACCTCGGAGGTTGTGGCGGGAAGCACGATCAGTGGAGCATTTGAATAAGTCGCGGATTAAAGTGAATAGGGCGGCCAGAAATGGGGCTGTGGTGGTTCGGCATACCGATTTGGAAGCAGGTACCGAGGGTTTTTGGAGGGCAGATGGCGTTCATTTGAACGCAGTTGGTATTGACTTGTGGTCCTTGGGCCTGCAGGGAGGTATTGAGAGGGTGTTGGGAGTTTGGAGGAACGTGCAGGTTTGAGGTGATAGGGTCAAACTGCGCATTGTTGGCGGTGGAAGGTCATAGAAGCTGGTGGTATTGGATGGTATGGAAAATGGGAGGGCTTCCATGGTGGTGGCTGGACTTTCATAGTTGAGGCATTTGGTTGGTTCTGAGAGGCGTCCATCAGTTGGTGTCTCCGAGCTGGAGGCAAGATGGAATTGCCGTGGTGGGGTTTTATATATGATTAAGAATTTGGAACTTTTATGACCTCCCTCATCAGTGTGTACTGTTATATATATTGTGGTAAGGTGAACAGAAAAGTGTATGGTAAAGTCCTGGAAGGGGTGTATATCCCACCCAGCTTCCTCAACTGGGTCAGGTAAATAAAATCCAGAAGGTTAAAATGGTCTCAGCAATGTGTAGGTTGCTGAGACAGTTTTGTTAAGTTTATGGGCTGGATTTTATTGGACTGGGAGAAGTTAGGCTTGGTAGAGGGACCTCCCCAGTCCACCCCATTCCGGGACAGGTTTTTCCCTAGCATGGGCTGGATTTTATTGGACTGGGAGAAGGTAGGCTTGGTAGAGGGACCTCCCCAGTCCTCCCCATTCCGGGACAGGTTTTCCCCTAGCATGGGCTGGATTTTATTGGACTGGGAGAAGGTAGGCTTGGTAGAGGGACCTCCCCAGTCCTCCCCATTCCGGGACAGGTTTTCCCCTAGCATGGGCTGGATTTTATTGGACTGGGAGAAGGTAGGCTTGGTAGAGGGACCTCCCCAGTCCTCCCCATTCCGGGACAGGTTTTCCCCTAGCATGGGCTGGATTTTATTGGACTGGGAGAAGGTAGGCTTGGTAGAGGGACCTCCCCAGTCCTCCCTATTCCGGGACAGGTTTTCCCCTAGCCTGAGGGATCCCCAGCTGAAGCCAGCTGGGATCGTCAAGGGGAAATAAAGCACCGTCCAGGCTGTCAGTCTGGGGAGAGTAATGCCTGGAGAAAGTCTGAGGAGCTGGCTGCCCCGCTGGCTAGAGAAGCCGAGTTCTCTGTGTGACCTGTGTTCAATAGGTGAGTTAGGAACTTCACTGTATTAGCCAGAGCCCAGACGGGCAGGGGTTTATTTTGGTTCGGTTTATGGTTTGTGGTGCTGGACCTTCACCTTACCCAGTGAATTATAACTGCGGTTCCCTGTGATAAATAAAGCAACGTTTGGACTTTAATCCCTGTGGTCTGCAAGAGAATCCGTCACCGCCGCCCTGCCTGAGAGTGTAACCCCTTACAATATACATGTTATGTATTTATTTTATTAATAAAACGGCTGCAGTGGCCGATTTAATCCGACCATGGCTATGAGTGTTCTTTTGGGGAGGGCTGGCATCGGGTTATCCTTAAGGGTGGTAGTGGGAGGTCCTGTGGAATAACCAATAACCCAATCATGTAAAAAAGAGATCACTCGCCTCCCTTCAGCCATCGACAGCATAAAGTCCCATGTAAAAAAAACATCAGTCCCAACTCTTCAGCCCTCAACAACATACAGTCCCATGTAAAAAAGATCACTCGCCTCCGTTAAGTCAGACAACATAAAGTCCCATGTAAAAAAAAACATCAGTCCCAACTGTTCAGCCCTCAACAACATACAGTCCCATGTAAAAAAAAAGATCACTCACCTTCCCTTAGCCATCGACATTATAAAGTCCCATGTAAAAAAAAAATCAGTCCCAACTCTTCATCCCTCAATAACATACAGTCCCATGTAAAAAAGATCACTCGCCTCCCTTCAGCCATAGACAATATAAAGTCCAATGTAAAAAAACATCAGTCCCAACTCTTCAGGCCTCAACAACATACAGTCCCATGTAAAAAAAAAGATCACTCACCTTCCCTTAGCCATCGACATTATAAAGTCCCATGTAAAAAAAAAATCAGTCCCAACTCTTCATCCCTCAATAACATACAGTCCCATGTAAAAAAGATCACTCACCACTAGTGTTGAGTGAACCCGAACTGAAAATTTCGGGTCCGTACCGAACTTTGCGAATTCGGGTACCCGGACCCGAACCCGAACTTTGCCGGAAAAGTTTGGGTTTGATTTCGGTGTTCAGGCATTTAATAAGGCTTTTGAAAGGCTGCAGGGCACTTAGAAGCCATCACAGCCATGCCTACTAATGGCACGGCTGTGATTGGCCGGTGCATCATGTGACCCAGGCTCTATATAAGCTGGATCACGTGTAGCCCCGCCCATCAGCTCTGAGTAGTGCAGGGACAGGAAGCAGCTGAAGTGAGGGAGAGTGTTAGGAATCCTATTTATTCTGTGGGTGACCTATAGCCATTTTTGGTGGGTGCAATACACTATCTTTGTACCCCTGACACAAAAATATAATAGTTAATCTGTCTGTTAGCTCGGCCGGTGACATATACCCATTTTTGGTGTGAGGTACACCTGCACTGCATTAGTGACAGGAAAATTAATATAGTTAATCTGTATGTTAGTTCAGTGGGTGACCTCAAAGAGTGAGGAGAGCATCAAATAAGGGACGTGGCCCCGGTCGTGGTGCTGCTGGTGGAGCTCCTGTTGCAGGGAGAGGACGTGGTCGATCTGTGCCAGCTACACGCACAAATGAAACCCCTTCTTCAGGTGCGAGTAGGCGACAGAACGTTTAGCGTCATTTTGTAGGCCCGAATACCGGTATACAAATGGTGAGGCAAAAACAAGTAGAGGCGGTAGTAGTGTAACGCCCCAGAGTGGCATTACCACTTATGCACCTTGCTACTGTCTTTATTGGTCTAACCTCATGTCATCTTATGTATTTATTCCAGGTCCTCCACAATGTGCCTATTATTGTTATGCAACTGTTCATGTAATGTGCCTGGTTCACCAGCAGGTGGCAGAAAACACTGCAGAGATACACTTAGATAGAATGGAACCTTCCATTCCATTCTAACCCCCCTCTGTGGAGAGGTGGGTGAGACCTACTTCCAGCAGGAAGGGTGGGGACCAGTTCTAGTTAGTCTAGCTTATCCCCTGCTCAGGGAAGGTGTGCAGGGCATGTCTCTGCTGGACGTGCCCATGCCAGCCAGAGCACCCTCAGCTCTGCTGACCATGAAGGCCAAAGCTTAGAACCTCAGAAGCCAGGAGGAAAGTTCCCTGGCATAACCTAGAGTCAGACTACAGAAAGAAAGTGCAGCAGACAGAAGAAGCAAAGTCATACTGTCAGCATAGCAGAGCCTGAGAGAAACAGATGTAGTAGAGATGAGTTCGCCTGCCAGTTTCATGCTAAAGTCTGCTAGGACCAAGACAAAGCTTGAAGATTGTTTCTGATGAACGTTTACCAAAGTAAAGCTGATGTTCAACTTCATACAAGGTCTGGACTCAAGTTATTTCTTTTAAATACCTCAATTATTCCAAGTATTTATTGCTGCGGAGCCAAAGCCTGGGGTCTAGCTGTATCCAGGTAGGAGCACCATGACACATAAAGAGACATTTTAGGCTGCAATATACCACTCGGCATTCCTATACCAGGGTCGCACCAGGGCCCTAGGGGGGGGGTGCACATTGCAGTTTTGGCATCACGGAACAGGATGTACTTTTGCCCCTTATTGCTGCGATAGACCTACAGTAATCGCTAAACCCCCGGAAAAAGAGACTTTATTGTATTTACTTACTGCTGGAGAGTGTGACTCTGCATCAGTTGAAGCACTGTGGAAAAACAGGGGTTAATCGGCCATCTTGGATTTGGGCATCCTGTGTTGAGAAAAATTCTCCTTCCTTACAAATCAAAGTCTTTTGCAATTCGATTCGGATGAATTACTCAAAATAGCAAGATCAGAAGACGGTCACAGGGGCAGGCAAGATGAAGTAAGAAGGTAACTGGCCCGGGATGGTGCCCCTGCCCGAAGGACGTGTCCATAATGTCTTGCAAGCCAGCTTCATTTTCATTCACAGGGGTGGTCTTCTCATAGAGGTAGCCTTCTGACAGGTGGTCTCACAGAGGTAGTTGTCTTACAGAGGTGCCACACTCACGGGGGTGGTTTCACAGAGGTGGTCCTTTTATAGGGATAGTCTTCTCACAGGGTGGTGTAGCTGGCCAGCTAAGACCTGCCAATAACCTTAATACAGTTCCTATGTTTGTGTGTTAAAGACAAAAGCAGAGTTATTTACTGTGACATCATGTTTTGGATGTCATATAACTGTTATATATATTGTGTTCACAGAAGCAGAAAAGATAATATGCATTTAAGATTCATTATATAATGTAAGGTAAGCTCAATGACACAGCAGAAACAACAGAAAGAGTTAAATTGTTGTTGCTGGGCAGGAGTCCCACCCATCACAGCCAGCCTCACACACAGCAGGAGTCTTGGTCAATCACAGCCAGCCTCACACACAGCTTGTATGGGAAATTCCCCTAGCAGGAGCTGCTAGAATCATTACACCAGAGAAAGAAGCTGAACAGACATTCACTCCACTAAGAGCTGTGTTTTATGGAAGCAGAGAGGCCAAAATAGATATTTTAAACAGTTATATAATGTTCTTACTGTTAATATAGTGATTAGAACTGTATACTGAACTAGTTATATGTGTGTTTACTTACAGCTCCACCAATTGCAAACTACAAATTCAATTGCAAACTACAAAGTTCACAATCCAAATTCAAATTCCATATTGCAATCCAAATTGCATACAACCATACCAGATCATACTCAACCAATCTGCAAATAGTTACTGCTAACTGCATACTGCAAATTGCAACCAAATTCAGCAAGTGAACTATTAGTTAGACCTCAGATATACCTCTCAGAGAGATCATAAAGTGCTTGAATAACTTAAAGTGAGAGTACAGATACTGAAGAGAGAAATATATCCACCATGTTATGTTGAATAACAAGATTGAACAGTTGAACCACCATCTTATGCATACCGCCATTTTGTGATATCTTTTCAACACGTGTTTTGTACATGGACTATCTGCTGTGGAGGCGGCAGTGTTATATATGAAGAAAAGTAGAAGTTAATAAAGAAGTTATTTCAAGCATTTGGTGTGCTCTTTAAACCTACTGTTTCCATAGAACGGTGGTGCCACAGGTGGTCTCACAGAGGTGGTCCTATCATCGAGGTGATCTAACAGAGGTGGTCTTCTCACAGAAATGGTTTTCTCACAGAGGTGGCCTTCTCACAGGGGTGGTCATCATAAAGGGTCACAGAGGTGGTTGTCTGACAGAGGTGGTCTTCATGCAAGGGAGGTCTCACAGAAGTGGCCCTCTCACAGGGGTGCTCTTCTCACAGAGGTGCTATTCTCAGAGAGGTGGTCTTACAGAGGTGGTCTTCTTACAGGGCCATCATTTCTTGATCATTTACTGAGGTTCTATCTGGGGGGTTGGTCTGTCCCCGTGTCTTGGGGAAGACCTGCTGGTATTGGACGTGTTTCCATAAACGTCTGACATCACTGAGGTTTGAAATCATAGATCATGACGTGCGCCCTTGGTGTTTCTTTCCCCTTGCAATGCTGGCCAGGCAGTATCACTCTTTAGGATTGGCCTGCTCATCAGCCTTGTGGCGTGTTGGAGGCATTCCGCTTACAGAACGCGCTCTTCAGTGTTCCTCCAGCTGTTCCAGGATCACACTGTGGCTTTTCTAAATCATTTTCAGGAATTGTATTAGTAAGAGAGTGCATCGCCTTCACATCAACTATCGGGAAGGTTCCTCAGAGAGGAGCCTACGGCCAATCTCAAAGCAAGCCGCACCAGATTTACTAGAAATGGCAAAAATTGTGAACACTTTTTAGAATGTAAAATATGAAAAATGTATCAGAGATCTGAGTCCGAGGAATGGAGAGTCCAGAGATCCCAATCATTACAACTGATCGCTTCAGCGTTCAAGCTCCAGGAATCCGATCTGTGGCATCAACACAGGGTGGTCCCAGGTGTGATAGTGCAAGACTGTCCCCGGATACCAGTGTAATAGTGCAGGCCTATCCCCAGATACCAGTATAATAGTGCAGGCCGGACCCCGGATACCAGTGTAATAGTGAAGGCCGGTCCCCGGATACCAGTGTAATAGTGCAGGCCGGTCCCCGGATACCAGTGTAATAGTGCAGGCCGGTCCCCGGATACCAGTGTAATAGGGGAGGCCGGACCCCGGATACCAGTATAATAGTGCAGGCCGGTCCCCGGATACCAGTGTAATAGTGCAGGCCGGTCCCCGGATACCAGTGTAATAGTGCAGGCCGGTCCCCGGATACCAGTGTAATAGTGCAGGCCGGACCCCGGATACCAGTATAATAGTGCAGGCCGGACCCCGGATACCAGTGTAATAGGGGAGGCCGGACCCCGGATACCAGTATAATAGTGCAGGCCGGACCCCGGATACCAGTGTAATAGTGCAGGCCTATCCCCAGATACCAGTGTAATAGTGCAGACCGGACCCCGGATACCAGTGTAATAGTGCAGGCCGGTCCCCGGATACCAGTGTAATAGTGAAGGCCGGTTCACAGATACCAGTATAATAGTGCAGGCCGGTCCCCGGATACCAGTGTAATAGTGCAGGCCGGACCCCGGATACCAGTGTAATAGTGAAGGCCGGTCCACAGATACCAGTATAATAGTGCAGGCCGGACCCCGGATACCAGTGTAATAGTGCAGGCCGGTCCCCGGATACCAGTGTAATAGTGCAGGCCGGTCCCCGGATACCAGTGTAATAGTGCAGGCCGGACCCCGGATACCAGTGTAATAGGGGAGGCCGGACCCCGGATACCAGTATAATAGTGCAGGCCGGACCCCGGATACCAGTGTAATAGTGCAGGCCTATCCCCAGATACCAGTGTAATAGTGCAGGCCGGACCCCGGATACCAGTGTAATAGTGAAGGCCGGTCCCCGGATACCAGTGTAATAGTGCAGGCCGGTCCCCGGATACCAGTATAATAGTGCAGGCCGGACCCCGGATATCAGTGTAATAGTGCAGGCCGGTCCCCGGATACCAGTGTAATAGTGAAGGCCGGACCCCGGATACCAGTATAATAGTGCAGGCCGGTCCCCGGATACCAGTGTAATAGGGCAGGCCGGACCCCGGATACCAGTATAATAGTGCAGGCCGGACCCCGGATACCAGTAAAATAGTGCAGGCCGGACCCCGGATACCAGTGTAATAGTGCAGGCCGGTCCCCGGATACCAGTATAATAGTGCAGGCCGGACCCCGGATACCAGTATAATAGTGCAGGCCGGTCCCCGGATACCAGTGTAATAGGGCAGGCCGGTCCCCGGATACCAGTATAATAGTGCAGGCCAGACCCCGGATACCAGTATAATAGTGCAGGCCGGTCCCCGGATACCAGTGTAATAGGGCAGGCCGGACCCCGGATACCAGTATAATAGGGCGGGCCGGTCCACGGATACCAGTGTAATAGGGCAGGCCGGTCCCCGGATACCAGTATAATAGTGCAGGCCGGACCCCGGATACCAGTATAATAGTGCAGGCCGGTCCCCGGATACCAGTATAATAGTGCAGGCCGGACCCCGGATACCAGTATAATAGTGCAGGCCGGTCCCCGGATACCAGTATAATAGTGCAGGCCGGTCCCCGGATACCAGTGTAATAGGCCAGGCCGGACCCCGGATACAAGTATAATAGTGCAGGCCGGTCCCCGGATACCAGTATAATAGTGCAGGCCGGACCCCGGATACCAGTATAATAGTGCAGGCCGGAGCCCGGATGCCAGTATAATAGTGCAGGCCGGTCCCCGGATACCAGTATAATAGGCCAGGCCGGTCCCCAGATACCAGTATAATAGTGCAGGCCGGACCCCAGATACCAGTATAATAGTGCAGGCCGGTCCCCGGATAACAGTATAATAGTGCAGGCCGGACCCCGGATACCAGTATAATAGTGCAGGCCAGACCCCGGATACCAGTATAATAGTGCAGGCCGGACCCCGGATACCAGTATAATAGTGCAGGCCGGACCCCGGATACCAGTGTAATAGGCCAGGCCGGACCCCGGATACCAGTGTAATAGGCCAGGCCGGTCCCCGGATACCAGTATAATAGTGCAGGCCGGTCCCCGGATACCAGTGTAATAGTGCAGGCCGGACCCCGGATACCAGTGTAATAGTGCAGGCCGGACCCCGGATACCAGTGTAATAGGGGAGGCCGGACCCCGGATACCAGTATAATAGTGCAGGCCGGACCCCGGATACCAGTGTAATAGTGCAGGCCTATCCGCAGATACCAGTGTAATAGTGCAGGCTGGACCCCGGATACCAGTGTAATAGTGAAGGCCGGTCCCCGGATACCAGTGTAATAGTGCAGGCCGGTCCCCGGATACCAGTATAATAGTGCAGGCCGGACCCCGGATATCAGTGTAATAGTGCAGGCCGGTCCCCGGATACCAGTGTAATAGGGCAGGCCGGACCCCAGATACCAGTATTATAGTGCAGGCCGGTCCCCGGATACCAGTGTAATAGTGCAGGCCAGACCCCGGATACCAGTATAATAGTGCAGGCCGGTCCCCGGATACCAGTGTAATAGGGCAGGCCGGACCCCGGATACCAGTATAATAGGGCGGGCCGGTCCACGGATACCAGTGTAATAGGGCAGGCCGGTCCCCGGATACCAGTATAATAGTGCAGGCCGGACCCCGGATACCAGTATAATAGTGCAGGCCGGTCCCCGGATACCAGTATAATAGTGCAGGCCGGACCCCGGATACCAGTATAATAGTGCAGGCCGGTCCCCGGATACCAGTAAAATAGTGCAGGCCGGTCCCCGGATACCAGTGTAATAGGCCAGGCCGGACCCCGGATACAAGTATAATAGTGCAGGCCGGTCCCCGGATACCAGTATAATAGTGCAGGCCGGACCCCGGATACCAGTATAATAGTGCAGGCCGGACCCCGGATGCCAGTATAATAGTGCAGGCCGGTCCCCGGATACCAGTATAATAGGCCAGGCCGGTCCCCAGATACCAGTATAATAGTGCAGGCCGGACCCCAGATACCAGTATAATAGTGCAGGCCGGTCCCCGGATAACAGTATAATAGTGCAGGCCGGACCCCGGATACCAGTATAATAGTGCAGGCCAGACCCCGGATACCAGTATAATAGTGCAGGCCGGACCCCGGATACCAGTATAATAGTGCAGGCCGGACCCCGGATACCAGTGTAATAGGCCAGGCCGGACCCCGGATACCAGTGTAATAGGCCAGGCCGGTCCCCGGATACCAGTATAATAGTGCAGGCCGGTCCCCGGATACCAGTGTAATAGTGCAGGCCGGACCCCGGATACCAGTGTAATAGTGCAGGCCGGACCCCGGATACCAGTGTAATAGGGGAGGCCGGACCCCGGATACCAGTATAATAGTGCAGGCCGGACCCCGGATACCAGTGTAATAGTGCAGGCCTATCCCCAGATACCAGTGTAATAGTGCAGGCTGGACCCCGGATACCAGTGTAATAGTGAAGGCCGGTCCCCGGATACCAGTGTAATAGTGCAGGCCGGTCCCCGGATACCAGTATAATAGTGCAGGCCGGACCCCGGATATCAGTGTAATAGTGCAGGCCGGTCCCCGGATACCAGTGTAATAGGGCAGGCCGGACCCCAGATACCAGTATTATAGTGCAGGCCGGTCCCCGGATACCAGTGTAATAGTGAAGGCCGGACCCCGGATACCAGTATAATAGGGCAGGCCGGTCCCCGGATACCAGTGTAATAGGGCAGGCCGGACCCCGGATACCAGTATAATAGTGCAGGCCGGACCCCGGATACCAGTAAAATAGTGCAGGCCGGACCCCGGATACCAGTGTAATAGTGCAGGCCGGTCCCCGGATACCAGTATAATAGTGCAGGCCGGACCCCGGATACCAGTATAATAGTGCAGGCCGGTCCCCGGATACCAGTGTAATAGGGCAGGCCGGTCCCCGGATACCAGTATAATAGTGCAGGCCAGACCCCGGATACCAGTATAATAGTGCAGGCCGGTCCCCGGATACCAGTGTAATAGTGCAGGCCGGACCCCGGATACCAGTATAATAGTGCAGGCCGGTCCCCGGATACCAGTATAATAGTGCAGGCCGGTCCCCGGATACCAGTGTAATAGGCCAGGCCGGACCCCGGATACAAGTATAATAGTGCAGGCCGGTCCCCGGATACCAGTATAATAGTGCAGGCCGGACCCCGGATGCCAGTATAATAGTGCAGGCCGGACCCCGGATGCCAGTATAATAGTGCAGGCCGGTCCCCGGATACCAGTATAATAGGCCAGGCCGGTCCCCAGATACCAGTATAATAGTGCAGGCCGGTCCCCGGATAACAGTATAATAGTGCAGGCCGGACCCCGGATACCAGTATAATAGTGCAGGCCAGACCCCGGATACCAGTATAATAGTGCAGGCCGGACCCCGGATACCAGTATAATAGTGCAGGCCGGACCCCGGATACCAGTGTAATAGGCCAGGCCGGACCCCGGATACCAGTGTAATAGGCCAGGCCGGTCCCCGGATACCAGTATAATAGTGCAGGCCGGTCCCCGGATACCAGTATAATAGTGCAGGCCGGACCCCGGATACCAGTATAATAGTGCAGGCCGGACCCCGGATACCAGTATAATAGTGCAGGCCGGTCCCCGGATACCAGTATAATAGGCCAGGCCAGGCCGGTCCCCAGATACCAGTATAATAGTGCAGGCCGGACCCCGGATACCAGTATAATAGTGCAGGCCGGTCCCCGGATAACAGTATAATAGTGCAGGCCGGACCCCGGATACCAGTATAATAGTGCAGGCCGGACCCCGGATACCAGTATAATAGTGCAGGCCGGACCCCGGATACCAGTATAATAGTGCAGGCCGGTCCCCGGATACCAGTATAATAGTGCAGGCCGGACCCCGGATACCAGTATAATAGTGCAGGCCGGTCCCCGGATAACAGTATAATAGTGCAGGCCGGACCCCGGATACCAGTATAATAGTGCAGGCCGGACCCCGGATACCAGTATAATAGTGCAGGCCGGACCCCGGATACCAGTATAATAGTGCAGGCCGGTCCCCGGATACCAGTATAATAGTGCAGGCCGGACCCCGGATACCAGTGTAATAGGCCAGGCCGGACCCCGGATACCAGTGTAATAGTGCAGGCCGGTCCCCGGATACCAGTGTTATAGTGCAGGCCGGTCCCCGGATACCAGTATAATAGGGCAGGCCGGACCCCGGATACCAGTGTAATAGGGCAGGCCGGTCCCCGGATACCAGTATAATAGTGCAGGCCGGACCCCGGATACCAGTATAATAGTGCAGGCCAGACCCCGGATACCAGTATAATAGTGCAGGCCGGACCCCGGATACCAGTATAATAGTGCAGGCCGGACCCCGGATACCAGTGTAATAGGGCAGGCCGGACCCCGGATACCAGTGTAATAGGCCAGGCCGGACCCCGGATACCAGTATTATAGTGCAGGCCGGACCCCGGATACCAGTATAATAGTGCAGGCCGGTCCCCGGATACCAGTATAATAGTGCAGGCCGGACCCCGGATACCAGTGTAATAGGGCAGGCCAGGCCCCGGATACCAGTGTAATAGGCCAGGCCGGACCCCGGATACCAGTATTATAGTGCAGGCCGGTTCCCGGATACCAGTGTAATAGTGCAGGCCGGTCCCCGGATACCAGTATTATAGTGCAGGCCGGTCCCCAGATACCAGTATAATAGGGCAGGCCGGACCCCGGATACCAGTGTAATAGGGCAGGCCGGTCCCCGGATACAAGTGTAATAGTGCAGGCCGGTCCCCGGATACCAGTATAATAGTG
Source organism: Bufo bufo (assembly GCF_905171765.1). Lineage (NCBI taxonomy): Eukaryota > Metazoa > Chordata > Amphibia > Anura > Bufonidae > Bufo > Bufo bufo. Next base: position 234,770,457 of record NC_053395.1, read on the forward strand.
CAGGCCGGACCCCGGATACCAGTGTAATAGTGCAGGCCGGTCCCCGGATACCAGTGTTATAGTGCAGGCCGGTCCCCGGATACCAGTATAATAGGGCAGGCCGGACCCCGGATACCAGTATTATAGTGCAGGCCGGACCCCGGATACCAGTATAATAGGGCAGGCCGGTCCCCGGATACCAGTATTATAGTGCAGGCCGGTCCCCGGATACCAGTGTAATAGTGCAGGCCGGTCCCCGGATACCAGTATTATAGTGCAGGCCGGACCCTGGATACCAGTGTAATAGGGCAGGCCGGTCCCCAGATACCAGTATAATAGTGCAGGCCGGTCCCCGGATACCAGTATTATAGTGCAGGCCGGACCCTGGATACCAGTATAATAGGGCAGGCCGGTCCCCGGATACCAGTATAATAGTGCAGGCCGGTCCCCGGATACCAGTGTAATAGTGCAGGCCGGACCCCGGATACCAGTATAATAGGGCACGCCGGACCCCGGATACCAGTATTATAGTGCAGGCCGGTCCCCGGATACCAGTATTATAGTGCAGGCCGGACCCCGGATACCAGTGTAATAGTGCAGGCCGGTCCCCGGATACCAGTGTAATAGGGCAGGCCGGTCCCCGGATACCAGTGTAATAGTGCAGGCCGGACCCCGGATACCAGTATTATAGTGCAGGCCGGTCCCCGGATACCAGTGTAATAGTGCAGGCCGGACCCCGGATACCAGTGTAATAGTGCAGGCCGGTCCCCGGATACCAGTGTAATAGTGCAGGCCGGACCCTGGATACCAGTATAATAGGGCAGGCCGGACCCCGGATACCAGTATAATAGGGCAGGCCGGACCCCGGATACCAGTATTATAGTGCAGGCCGGACCCTGGATACCAGTATAATAGGGCAGGCCGGACCCTGGATACCAGTATAATAGGGCAGGCCGGTCACGCAGGACACTGGAGGCTCTTCTGAGATCTCTTGATGTTCTGGATGATTCCTCACCTGCAGCCGTCCTGTCACAGATAAGATCAGGCTGAGGGGCCGCGGCTGAGATATGATCTGTGAGCGCTGTTCAGACATCACTATCAGCCCCTGCAGTCTAGACATCCTGGCTGCGGACTGACACAGACCTGGATATCAGGCAGCCATTCCTGCCTCTAATATTCACTCTCAGCCACGCTGGAATCTGCCTGATCCTAATACACAGCGGAGCGATGATGTCATAACCTCCTGCTGATGTCATCAATGATGTGTGCTCTCTATGGACGAGACTGGACCTCGGCCTCATTATAAGGGTCCGTGCTCCGCTCATGACTGAAGTCTGCCCAATCCCCAGCGATCGCGCCGATTAGGCTCCAGTGATCACTGCTCTTATGTCGGGAATTTGCGCAGTTTCTACGACGACGTGCAGTTAATTCTCAAATTGATTTAGAAAGGGTGAATTTAGCTTTTTTGATGATTTAGGGAGGTAGCAGGAGAAACAGAGGCCATGTGCGCCGATTATGTCCATCAGGTCCCGCTAATGCTGGATGACAGGAATATTACTGCGCGGAGGTTGTGCATTATACCATGTATGTGCAGTGGGATATATCCTGACCCCATGTCCGGGGGGTCAGGCCGCCGCTCGCTCCAGCTTGTCTCAGGCTCATTACCGTCTTATCCGTCCGTGCTGACAGAAGGCAGACCTTACTGCTCATGTTCCCCGTGCACAGCGCAGGCCGCAGGGCCTAGTGATAAGCAGCTAATAATCATCTCCTTCCCCCTGGACTGACCCTGCAGAACATGAGGTCGTGTGATAAGCACAGCGAGCATCTGCAGCACAGCCACTAGAGTGCAAGCTCTGCAGAGCACAGGTCATATGCACTTGGAATAGACATACTTCAGGAAGATGCCTGGGGGATTACTTTTTGGCTATTTTTTTAGTTTCTCATGTCCTTCCTTTATATCTTTTTCTATTTCAACGAACAAAGAACCTTAACCAATAAAATCCACGGCAATCAGAGCAGCGTTTAGTTAGACCCAGCAGCAGTCATGTGATCACCACGACCTGCCGATCCTCTGTTATACACAGCAGTCATGTGATCACCACGACCTGCCGATCCTCTGTTATACACAGCGCTCATGTGATCACCACGACCTGCCGATCCTCTGTTATACACAGCAGTCATGTGATCACCACGACCTGCCGATCCTCTGTTATACACAGCGCTCATGTGATCACCACGACCTGCCGATCCTCTGTTATACACAGCGCTCATGTGATCACCACGACCTGCCGATCCTCTGTTATACACAGCGCTCATGTGATCACCACGACCTGCCGATCCTCTGTTATACACAGCAGTCATGTGATCACCACGACCTGCCGATCCTCTGTTATACACAGCGCTCATGTGATCACCACGACCTGCTGATCCTCTGTTATACACAGCAGTCATGTGATCACCACGACCTGCCGATCCTCTGTTATACACAGCGCTCATGTGATCACCACGACCTGCCGATCCTCTGTTATACACAGCGCTCATGTGATCACCACGACCTGCCGATCCTCTGTTATACACAGCAGTCATGTGATCACCATGACCTGCCGATCCTCTGTTATACACAGCAGTCATGTGATCACCACGACCTGCCGATCCTCTGTTATACACAGCGCTCATGTGATCACCACGACCTGCCGATCCTCTGTTATACACAGCAGTCATGTGATCACCACGACCTGCCGATCCTCTGTTATACACAGCGCTCATGTGATCACCACGACCTGCCGATCCTCTGTTATACACAGCAGTCATGTGATCACCACGACCTGCCGATCCTCTGTTATACACAGCGCTCATGTGATCACCACGACCTCCCGATCCTCTGTTATACACAGCGCTCATGTGATCACCACGACCTGCCGATCCTCTGTTATACACAGCAGTCATGTGATCACCACGACCTGACGATCCTCTGTTATACACAGCAGTCATGTGATCACCACGACCTGCCGATCCTCTGTTATACACAGCGCTCATGTGATCACCACGACCTGCCGATCCTCTGTTATACACAGCAGTCATGTGATCACCACGACCTGCCGATCCTCTGTTATACACAGCAGTCATGTGATCACCACGACCTGCCGATCCTCTGTTATACACAGCAGTCATGTGATCACCACGACCTGCCGATCCTCTGTTATACACAGCGCTCATGTGATCACCACGACCTGCCGATCCTCTGTTATACACAGCAGTCATGTGATCACCACGACCTCCCGATCCTCTGTTATACACAGCGCTCATGTGATCACCACGACCTGCCGATCCTCTGTTATACACAGCGCTCATGTGATCACCACGACCTGCCGATCCTCTGTTATACACAGCGCTCATGTGATCACCACGACCTGCCGATCCTCTGTTATACACAGCGCTCATGTGATCACCACGATCTGCCGATCCTCTCTTATACCCAGCAGCAGTCATGTGATCACCACGACCTGCCGATCCTCTGTTATACACAGCAGCAGTCATGTGATCACCACGACCTGCCGATCCTCTGTTATACACAGCAGTCATGTGATCACCACGACCTGCCGATCCTCTGTTATACACAGCGCTCATGTGATCACCACGACCTGCCGATCCTCTGTTATACACAGCAGTCATGTGATCACCACGACCTCCCGATCCTCTGTTATACACAGCGCTCATGTGATCACCACGACCTGCCGATCCTCTGTTATACACAGCGCTCATGTGATCACCACGACCTGCCGATCCTCTGTTATACACAGCGCTCATGTGATCACCACGACCTGCCGATCCTCTGTTATACACAGCGCTCATGTGATCACCACGATCTGCCGATCCTCTCTTATACGCAGCAGCAGTCATGTGATCACCACGACCTGCCGATCCTCTGTTATACACAGCGCTCATGTGATCACCACGACCTGCCGATCCTCTGTTATACACAGCAGCAGTCATGTGATCACCACGACCTGCCGATCCTCTGTTATACACAGCAGTCATGTGATCATCACGACCTGCCGATCCTCTGTTATACACAGCGCTCATGTGATCACCACGACCTGCCGATCCTCTGTTATACACAGCAGTCATGTGATCACCACGACCTGCCGATCCTCTGTTATACACAGCGCTCATGTGATCACCACGACCTGCCGATCCTCTGTTATACACAGCGCTCATGTGATCACCACGACCTGCCGATCCTCTGTTATACACAGCAGTCATGTGATCACCACGACCTGCCGATCCTCTGTTATACACAGCAGCAGTCATGTGATCACCACGACCTGCCGATCCTCTGTTATACACAGCAGCAGTCATGTGATCACCACGACCTCCCGATCCTCTGTTATACACAGCGCTCATGTGATCACCACGACCTGCCGATCCTCTGTTATACACAGCGCTCATGTGATCACCACGACCTGCCGATCCTCTGTTAGACCCAGCAGCAGTCATGTGATCACCACGACCTGCCGATCCTCTGTTATACACAGCAGCAGTCATGTGATCACCACGACCTGCCGATCCTCTGTTATACACAGCGCTCATGTGATCACCACGACCTGCCGATCCTCTGTTATACACAGCAGTCATGTGATCACCACGACCTGCCGATCCTCTGTTATACACAGCGCTCATGTGATCACCACGACCTGCCGATCCTCTGTTATACACAGCAGTCATGTGATCACCACGACCTCCCGATCCTCTGTTATACACAGCAGTCATGTGATCACCACGACCTGCCGATCCTCTGTTATACACAGCAGTCATGTGATCACCACGACCTGCCGATCCTCTGTTATACACAGCGCTCATGTGATCACCACGACCTGCCGATCCTCTGTTATACACAGCAGTCATGTGATCACCACGACCTGCCGATCCTCTGTTATACACAGCGCTCATGTGATCACCACGACCTGCCGATCCTCTGTTATACACAGCAGTCATGTGATCACCACGACCTGCCGATCCTCTGTTATACACAGCGCTCATGTGATCACCACGACCTCCCGATCCTCTGTTATACACAGCGCTCATGTGATCACCACGACCTGCCGATCCTCTGTTATACACAGCGCTCATGTGATCACCACGACCTGCCGATCCTCTGTTATACACAGCGCTCATGTGATCACCACGACCTGCCGATCCTCTGTTATACACAGCAGTCATGTGATCACTACGACCTGCCGATCCTCTGTTATACACAGCAGTCATGTGATCACCACGACCTGCCGATCCTCTGTTATACACAGCAGTCATGTGATCACTACGACCTGCCGATCCTCTGTTATACACAGCAGTCATGTGATCACCACGACCTGCCGATCCTCTGTTATACACAGCAGTCATGTGATCACCACGACCTGCCGATCCTCTGTTATACACAGCGCTCATGTGATCACCACGACCTGCCGATCCTCTGTTATACACAGCAGTCATGTGATCACCACGACCTGCCGATCCTCTGTTATACACAGCAGTCATGTGATCACCACGACCTGCCGATCCTCTGTTATACACAGCAGTCATGTGATCACCACGACCTGCCGATCCTCTGTTATACACAGCAGTCATGTGATCACCACGACCTGCCGATCCTCTGTTATACACAGCGCTCATGTGATCACCACGACCTGCCGATCCTCTGTTATACACAGCAGTCATGTGATCACCACGACCTGCCGATCCTCTGTTATACACAGCGCTCATGTGATCACCACGACCTCCCGATCCTCTGTTATACACAGCGCTCATGTGATCACCACGACCTGCCGATCCTCTGTTATACACAGCAGTCATGTGATCACCACGACCTGCCGATCCTCTGTTATACACAGCAGTCATGTGATCACTACGACCTGCCGATCCTCTGTTATACACAGCAGTCATGTGATCACCACGACCTGCCGATCCTCTGTTATACACAGCGCTCATGTGATCACCACGACCTCCCGATCCTCTGTTATACACAGCGCTCATGTGATCACCACGACCTGCCGATCCTCTGTTATACACAGCAGTCATGTGATCACTACGACCTGCCGATCCTCTGTTATACACAGCAGTCATGTGATCACCACGACCTGCCGATCCTCTGTTATACACAGCAGTCATGTGATCACCACGACCTGCCGATCCTCTGTTATACACAGCAGTCATGTGATCACCACGACCTGCCGATCCTCTGTTATACACAGCGCTCATGTGATCACCACGACCTGCCGATCCTCTGTTATACACAGCAGTCATGTGATCACTACGACCTGCCGATCCTCTGTTATACACAGCGCTCATGTGATCACCACGACCTGCCGATCCTCTGTTATACACAGCAGTCATGTGATCACCACGACCTGCCGATCCTCTGTTATACACAGCGCTCATGTGATCACCACGACCTGCCGATCCTCTGTTATACACAGCGCTCATGTGATCACCACGACCTGCCGATCCACTGTTATACACAGCAGTCATGTGATCACCATGACCTCCTGATCCTCTGTTATACACAGCAGTCATGTGATCACCACGACCTGCCGATCCTCTGTTATACACAGCAGTCATGTGATCACCACGACCTGCCGATCCTCTGTTATACACAGCGCTCATGTGATCACCACGACCTGCCGATCCTCTGTTATACACAGCGCTCATGTGATCACCACAACCTGCCGATCCTCTGTTATACACAGCAGTCATGTGATCACCACGACCTGCCGATCCTCTGTTATACACAGCGCTCATGTGATCACCACGACCTGCCGATCCTCTGTTATACACAGCAGTCATGTGATCACCACGACCTGCCGATCCTCTGTTATACACAGCAGTCATGTGATCACCACGACCTGCCGATCCTCTGTTATACACAGCGCTCATGTGATCACCACGACCTCCCGATCCTCTGTTATACACAGCGCTCATGTGATCACCACGACCTGCCGATCCTCTGTTATACACAGCGCTCATGTGATCACCACGACCTGCCGATCCTCTGTTATACACAGCAGTCATGTGATCACTACGACCTGCCGATCCTCTGTTATACACAGCAGTCATGTGATCACCACGACCTGCCGATCCTCTGTTATACACAGCGCTCATGTGATCACCCCAACCTGCCGATCCTCTGTTATACACAGCAGTCATGTGATCACCACGACCTGCCGATCCTCTGTTATACACAGCAGTCATGTGATCACCACGACCTGCCGATCCTCTGTTATACACAGCAGTCATGTGATCACCACGACCTGCCGATCCTCTGTTATACACAGCAGTCATGTGATCACCACGACCTCCCGATCCTCTGTTATACACAGCGCTCATGTGATCACCACGACCTGCCGATCCTCTGTTATACACAGCGCTCATGTGATCACCACGACCTGCCGATCCTCTGTTAGACCCAGCAGCAGTCATGTGATCACCACGACCTGCCGATCCTCTGTTATACACAGCAGCAGTCATGTGATCACCACGACCTGCCGATCCTCTGTTATACACAGCGCTCATGTGATCACCACGACCTGCCGATCCTCTGTTATACACAGCGCTCATGTGATCACCACGACCTGCCGATCCTCTGTTATACACAGCAGTCATGTGATCACCACGACCTGCCGATCCTCTGTTATACACAGCAGTCATGTGATCACCACGACCTGCCGATCCTCTGTTATACACAGCGCTCATGTGATCACCACGACCTCCCGATCCTCTGTTATACACAGCGCTCATGTGATCACCACGACCTGCCGATCCTCTGTTATACACAGCAGTCATTGAGATAAACATTTATTCCACTTTCTCTTCTTCCAGGCATCTTGTCTACAAAGAGCCGTTTCACCGGGCAGTAAGTGGTATGGAAATCTGCGGTAAATTCCTACGGATTTTCAGGGTATCTAGGGCCTAGGTTTCTGGTGTATGAATATTCCCACCTTCAGGGTCTATTCATACTGACAGGAGTCAGGGTTAGGTTTAGGGTTTTCCTAGGTGGGGACCTTTTCCTTTCCCTAGCTGTGAGGCCTAGTTTTGGCTCATTTTCCTTCTGTTGTCATTGTGGTGTTCTTCCCCGCCCCCTACATTGTGACATTAGGGACCTCTATATAATGCACGACCCAGGTGTAGGAATGCCGAGAGGTATAGTGCAGTGTAAAATGGCCCTTTATATGTGTCACGGTGCTCCTACCTGGATACGGCTGCACCCCAGGCTTTGGCTCTGAAGCAATAAATAAGGGGAATAATTGAGGGATTTGAAAGAAAGATTGAGTCCAGACCTTGTATGTAGTTGAACAGCAGTTTTACTTTGCATAAACGTTCTCCAAACCGGTTTACAGACTTTGTCTTGTTCCCAGCAGGCTTTAGCATGAAACTGGCAGGCAAACTCGGCTATGCTATATCTGTTTCTCTCTGGCTCCGCCGGACTGACAGGCTGACTGTATGACTTTTCTTCTTCTTGTATGGTCTGTCTCTAGATTAGGCCAGGGGACTTTCCTCCTGGCTCCTGAAGCTCTAAGCTTTGGCCTCCATGGCCAGCAGATCTTAGGGTGCTCTGCACACCTTTCCTGAGCAGGGAGTAAGCTAGACTAACTCTCACTGGTCACACTCACCACCCCTGCAGTAAATAGGACTAGCCCACTTCTCCACAGAGGGGGGTTGGAATGGAGTGGAAAGTTCCATTCTATCTAAGGCCTCTTTCACACTTGCGTTGTTGGGATCCGGCATGCACTTCCGTTGCCGGAGGTGCCTGCCGGATCCGTAACAACGCAAGTGTACTGAAAGCATTTGAAGACGGAACCGTCTTCCAAATGCTTTCAGTGTTACTATGGCACCCAGGACGCTATTAAAGTCCTGGTTGCCATAGTAGTAGCGGGGAGCGGGGGAGCGGTATACTTACAGTCCGTGCGGCTCCCCGGGCGCTCCAGAATGACGTCAGAGCGCCCCATGCGCATGGATGACGTGATCCATGTGATCACATGATCCATGCGCTTGGGGCGCCCTGACGTCACTCTGGAGCGCCCGGGGAGCCGCACGGACGGTAAGTATGCTGCTCCCCTGCTCCCCGCTACACTTACCATGGCTGTCAGGACTTTAGCGTCCCGGTAGCCATGGTAACTATTCAGAAAAAGCTAAACGTCGGCTCCGGCAATGCGCCGAAACGACGTTTAGCTTAAGGCCGGATCCGGATCAATGCCTTTCAATGGGCATTGATCCCGGATCCGGCCTTGCGGCAAGTCTTCAGGATTTTTGGCCGGAGCAAAAAGCGCAGCATGCTGCGGTATTTTCTCCGGCCAAAAAACGTTCCGTACCGGAACTGAAGACATCCTGATGCATCCTGAACGGATTACTCTCCATTCAGAATGCATTAGGATAATCCTGATCAGTATTCTTCCGGCATAGAGTCCCGACGACGGAACTCTATGCCGGAAGACAATAACGCAAGTGTGAAAGAGCCCTTAGATAGCTCTGCCGTGTTTGCTGCCACCTGAACCAGGCACATGACGGTTACAAACAGATGAGGAGTGCACAGTGTGGAGGACCTGGAATAAAACGCACAGACATTAATGTGAGCAGACACAGACAGAAGCCGGGGGCAGGAGTGGTGACCCCACTCTGGGGTGTCACATACATTTCTTGACGTTTTGTGTTAATTGTTGCATGGACCCTTAGAAGTGGCAGGGAACTCGTATTGGAGACAAAATACACGTTACTTTGGACTTCTTAACCTGCAGTGTCCAGTGAAGTCCACCATTGCTGAACCCACATTTGTATCAAAGGACTGAAAGCAGCTTTTGCTTCGGGCATTGTGCGCAGGAAATTCAGCCGCCATACAGGAGTGCGATGCCGCCTGCTAACCGCTTTCTTTATGCCTTTATTAAGCCTGGCACCAATATGGCAGTATTAAGGCCCCTCAATATAATGCTGCACCGCCATGTTATAAGTACGGCGCACATCACTGGTGTCCAAGACCGTTCTCAAAGGGAGACTCAAAGCCCATAGTGGCAGGGACGAGGCCAGGACCAAGCAGAAAAGAACCGACCATGAGGAAGAAGAGAGTCGGTGACCCAGTTACTCAACCTGGGACCTCTCCACCCCATCCCACATAACGTGTCCCCAGTGGCGTAGCGTGGGAAGCCAGCACCCGGGGCAAGCCATGTATTGGCCCCCCCCCCCAACCTGTGGACACACCCCTTTTTACAGATAATGTAGTAGAGGTCACCTGCAGTCCTATGTAACACCTCATATAACACAGTGATAACTCTCTGAGTACAGATAATGTAGTAGATGTCACCTGCAGTCCTATGTAACACCTCAATAACACAGTGATAACTCTCTGTGTACAGATAATGTAGTAGATGTCACCTGCAGTCCTATGTAACACCACAGATAACACAGTGATAACTCTCTGAGTACAGATAATGTAGTAGATGTCACCTGCAGTCCTATGTAACACCACAGATAACACAGTGATAACTCTCTGAGTACAGATAATGTAGTAGATGTCACCTGCAGTCCTATGTAACACCACAGATAACACAGTGATAACTCTCTGAGTACAGATAATGTAGTAGATGTCACCTGCAGTCCTATGTAACACCACAGATAACAGTGATAACTCTCTGAGTACAGATAATGTAGTAGATGTCACCTGCAGTCCTATGTAACACCACAGATAACACAGTGATAACTCTGAGTACAGATAATGTAGTAGATGTCACCTGCAGTCCTATGTAACACCACAGAGAACACAGTGATAACTCTCTGAGTACAGATAATGTAGTAGATGTCACCTGCAGTCCTATGTAACACCACAGATAACACAGTGATAACTCTCTGAGTACAGATAATGTAGTAGATGTCACCTGCAGTCCTATGTAACACCACAGATAACACAGTGATAACTCTCTGAGTACAGATAATGTAGTAGATGTCACCTGCAGTCCTATGTAACACCACAGATAACAGTGATAACTCTCTGAGTACAGATAATGTAGTAGATGTCACCTGCAGTCCTATGTAACACCACAGATAACACAGTGATAACTGAGTACAGATAATGTAGTAGATGTCACCTGCAGTCCTATGTAACACCACAGAAAACTGTGATATCTCTGAGTACAGATAATATATTAGATGTCACATGCAGTCCTATGTAACACCACAGATAACACAGAGATAACTCTCTGAGTACAGATAATGTAGTAGATGTCACCTGCAGTCCTATGTAACACCACAGATAACACAGTGATAGCTCTCTGAGTACAGATAATGTAGTAGATGTCACCTGCAGTCCTATGTAACACCACAGATAACAGTGATAACTCTCTGAGTACAGATAATGTAGTAGATGTCACCTGCAGTCCTATGTAACACCACAGATAACACAGTGATAACTCTCTGAGTACAGATAATGTAGTAGATGTCACCTGCAGTCCTATGTAACACCACAGATAACACAGTGATATCTCTGAGTACAGATAATGTAGTAGATGTCACCTGCAGTCCTATGTAACACCACAGATAACACAGTGATAGCTCTCTGAGTACAGATAATGTAGTAGATGTCACCTGCAGTCCTATGTAACACCTCATATAACACAGTGATAACTCTGTGAGTACAGATAATGTAGTAGATGTCACCTGCAGTCCTATGTAACACCACAGATAACAGTGATAACTCTCTGAGTACAGATAATGTAGTAGATGTCACCTGCAGTCCTATGTAACACCACAGATAACACAGTGATATCTCCCTGTGTACAGATAATGTAGTAGATGTCACCTGCAGTCCTATGTAACACCACAGATAACACAGTGATAACTCTCTGTGTACAGATAATGTGGTAGATGTCACCTGCAGTCCTATGTAACACCACAGATAACAGAGTGATAACTCTCTGAGTACAGATAAAGTTGTAGATGTCACCTGCAGTCCTATGTAACACCACAGATAACAGAGTGATAACTCTCTGAGTACAGATAATGTAGTAGATGTCACCTGCAGTCCTATGTAACACCACAGATAACACAGTGATAACTCTCTGAGTACAGATAATGTAGTAGATGTCACCTGCAGTCCTATGTAACACCACAGATAACAGTGATAACTCTTTGAGTACAGATAATGTAGTAGATGTCACCTGCAGTCCTATGTAACACCACAGATAACACAGTGATAACTGAGTACAGATAATGTAGTAGATGTCACCTGCAGTCCTATGTAACACCACAGAAAACTGTGATATCTCTGAGTACAGATAATATATTAGATGTCACATGCAGTCCTATGTAACACCACAGATAACACAGAGATAACTCTCTGAGTACAGATAATGTAGTAGATGTCACCTGCAGTCCTATGTAACACCACAGATAACACAGTGATATCTCTCTGAGTACAGATAATGTAGTAGATGTCACCTGCAGTCCTATGTAACACCACAGATAACAGTGATAACTCTCTGAGTACAGATAATGTAGTAGATGTCACCTGCAGTCCTATGTAACACCACAGATAACACAGTGATAACTCTCTGAGTACAGATAATGTAGTAGATGTCACCTGCAGTCCTATGTAACACCACAGATAACACAGTGATATCTCTGAGTACAGATAATGTAGTAGATGTCACCTGCAGTCCTATGTAACACCACAGATAACACAGTGATAGCTCTCTGAGTACAGATAATGTAGTAGATGTCACCTGCAGTCCTATGTAACACCTCATATAACACAGTGATAACTCTCTGGGTACAGATAATGTAGTAGATGTCACCTGCAGTCCTATGTAACACCACAGATAACACAGTGATAACTCTCTGAGTACAGATAATGTAGTAGATGTCACCTGCAGTCCTATGTAACACCACAGATAACACAGTGATAACTCTGTGAGTACAGATAATGTAGTAGATGTCACCTGCAGTCCTATGTAACACCACAGATAACACAGTGATAACTGAGTACAGATAATGTAGTAGATGTCACCTGCAGTCCTTGTGCTGTTCCTTTCATATTGAATTTCTGCACTGTATTATTTCTTGTTTTTACCTATGTTGTTTAAATCTATTGTTCTCTGCTGCCATCTGCTGGCCGGAATTTGTATGCTGCACGCTTCGTTCGTTGTCTATAAAGTTTTCTCTGGGCGTGGTTTTAGCAGCCTTGGGCCTGGTCACTTCCTGTAGCCTTTTTCAGTGCTGCATCCTTTGTGACTGGAGACACACACCTCGGCTTGTGAAGGCATCAGTTTTTGACCAGCAGTTGCTTCAGCAGTTGCCTCAGCAGTTAGCCTCAGCAAAGACATCCACATCACAGCATCTACTGCATTCCTGTATTGTATCACTGTATGTCACTGCTCTGGATCAAATAAACCCACGTTTGATTGCATCCTCATGTCTACGTCTGGATCCATCTAACCTGAGCATCTGCCGGTCCGGTCTGCTCCACTGCTTGGATACGAAGGTAGGCCAGTCACAAAGTCATTATCAGTTACACCTTCAATCGCCTTCATGTGGGGACAGAACAGTCAAAAACTGCCTTAAAGCCTTATACCCCAGTCAATATCCGTCTGAATGTCCAATGCCCGGCTGCAGGTTCCCTCAGAGCCCAGTGCCACACTCAGGAACCTCCCCTGCAACAGGCCCACTCCCAGCAAATCTGCCCGGCAACAGTGCACGTCCCATAAGCCTAAGGGGGAGCACGGCGTGTCCGCAGTAGATATAGTCTCGCCTGGAAGTCCTCCACTACTCGCCAAGCCACTTTCTACATCCTATATTAACCCTTGCTCGCATGATATAAGAACTGTTCACGCACGCGGGGCCTCCCTCAAACCAAAACCCCGCAATTCACTCAAAACACCTTGGGAAACTCATCGGGGTGCCTCATCTGAGCCGCACAGCAATTTTCAGCCCCCAATTCAAAAGTTCATTTTCTTAAAGAGACAGCGCACCTTAAATAAAAATGGCCGAAAAGGACCTCGTACAGTTCCCCAGTGATGAAACAAAACAAATGCAACCTGATACTGATCATTATGAAGAGCTCGAGGTAGAAACCACACTTCCAGCAGACCAAGTCACGCGACCAAGGCGCTCTCTCAAACCAACTATAAAGATCACAGAAAACTATCACACCAGGAAAGATGAGCTATGTGACAACCTGGAAGAGCTATGGGAACGAGTTTCCTCCCTCATATCAGGATTTAAGTCCTCCTCAGGCGATGCCACCAGTTTACAAGTTGCCGTCGGGCGGCTGAACGCAGCCCATGAAAGATACAAGAGACTGTCCACAAGGTATATAACCTTTCTAAAAGACTCTAATATTGAAGAAGCCCCGTCAGAATTGTGCAAGGCAGAATCGATAGACAGACAAAGAGACGCCATGGTGCTGGATGCTAAAGATAAAGTGGAACTCCGTATCTCTCATTTGCAAGAAACTAGATCACACAGATCGCATTCATCCAAACATTCCTCGCGGTCCTACAGATCATCATGCTCTAGAAGCTCCACCCTGAGCGAAAGATTACTAGAGGCCCGCATAAATGCAGAGCAATCCAAAGTGAGGCGTTCCTTCACCGAAAAAGAAGTCCTTGCGAGGGCAGAGGCACAGACGGCGGCCAAGAGGGCTGAAGCGGAGGCAGAAGCCAAGAGGGCAGAAGCAGAGGCGGCGGCCAAGAGGGCTGAAGCGGAGGCAGAAGCCAAGAGGGCTGAAGCGGAGGCGGCGGCCAAGAGGGCTGAAGCGGAGGCAGAAGCCAAGAGGGCAGAAGCAGAAGCCAAGAGGGCAGAAGCACAGATGGCGGCCAAGAGGGCTGAAGCAGAGGCGGCGGCCAAGAGGGCTGAAGCGGAGGCAGAAGCCAAGAGGGCAGAAGCAGAGGCAGAAGCCAAGAGGGCAGAAGCAGAGGCTCGAATAAAGATCCTTGAATCAGAGAGGGAAGAGGAAATTGCATTAGCAAAAGTAAGACTACTTGAGCAAGCATTGAGCCAAGGCCTTGATTCAGTCTGCTTACCACCAGAGGAGATAGACGATCCAGCTGATCGCACCAGCGACTACATACTGAAACAGTTATCTGCACCACCCCCAGTGTGCAGTACTGTCCAAGCCAACAACACTGAAACCTCCAAGTCAGCTCTACCTGCAGGGCCAGTGACACCCACAGCACCCGAGCAATCCAATAACAGTTGCCCAGACGCGCTCTCTCAAGGGCAGTTATTACAGCAAGATGGCTACCAGGTGTTTCCTGGCCTACCTCCACAGCTCAAGCAGCAGTCATCAGAATCTACAGGGCCTGGACCACAGCTCAACCCTGCAGCAACATCATTCTACCCGGAAGCATCTCACCCTTTCACGCCACGCAGCCTATACGCCCCAGGGGCATCACAAGTTGTCATGGCAACAAGCAGTGAGAAATCAGATATGTCTGAGTTTGCCAGTTTTATGGTGAGCAGAGAGCTAATTAACACCAGTCTCTCAAAATTTGATGACCGTGCAGAGAGCTACAGAGCCTGGAAGGCAACCTTCAAAGCCGCCATCGCCAACCTCAACCTAACTGCAGAGCAGGAGCTCGACCTCTTGATCAACTGGCTGGGCCCAGGCTCCACAAATCGGATCAAGAGCCTTAGAACTGTCTATGTGGGACAAGCAGAAGCAGGTCTCGCTGCAGCCTGGCAGAGACTCGAACGCACCTTTGGCAGCGCAGAAGCAATAGAGAAGGCACTATTCAGGAGACTGCAGAACGTCCCCAAGATCAGTCTCAAGGATGTCCATAAGCTTCAGGATTTAAGTGATTTGCTCATGGAACTGGAGCTCGCCAAAAGAGACCCTCGTCTGTCTGGGCTGTGCTACCTGGATACAGCCCATGGGGTGAACCCAATTGTCGTGAAGCTACCATACAGCCTGCAAGAGAAGTGGGCGGCATCAGTCTCAAGGTACAAAAGAGTGCATGACGTCACCTTTCCCCCATTTATTCATTTCTGTAGATTCATCGATGAACAGTCCCAGATGAGGAATGACCCCAGCCTCGACTTCCTGGAGTTCAATACTACAGCCTCAGTGACACCATCATCAAGGTATGAAAGTATTGTACATAAACACAGAGACTTTAAGAGCAGCGTGAATGTTAGAAAGACTAACCTACCATCATCTGCAGTACCCACTGGTAGACAGTACACTACCTCATCAGGAGACAAGGCCTTCAATCGTGAATGTCCCATTCATAAAAAACCACACTCACTGAACAAATGCAGAGGATTTAGATCCAAAACCATACAGGAGCGCAAGAAAGTCCTGACCGAGCTTGGGGTATGTTTCAAGTGCTGCGCTTCATTGGAGCACATGGCTAAGGACTGCAAATCCATTATCAAGTGTGAGGAGTGTCATAGTGATAGACATGCCTCAGCTATGCACCCAACTCCACTCACAAGGGATTCACCTGCTGCCGTCACCACCAGTCCTGCTCAAAGTCATGGCGGGGAGCCCCAGAACCACGCTAACACAGCCACTGCTGTTTCCTGCTCATGCTTGGACGTATGTGGGGAGGGCCAGAGTGAGAAATGTTGTGCCCGCATATGCCTAATCAAGGTCTACCCGGAGGGGCTACCAGAAAAGGCAGTAAAAATGTATGCCATCATTGACGACCAAAGCAACCGCTCCCTAGCAGGACCTAAATTCTTTGAAGCCTTTGGAATAAAGGGACCGTCAGAACCCTACATCTTAAACACCTGCTCGGGTCGCATAGAGACTAGCGGCAGGAGGGCACAAGGATTCATCGCTTGTTCCGTTAGTGGAAATACGGAAATACCTCTACCGACGCTGATCGAATGCGATCAAATACCCAACCATAGGGATGAAATTCCTACCCCGGAAGCTGCATTTCACCATCCACACCTAAGGCACCTAGCCAACGTTATCCCACCTATGGACAACAACGCCGAGATTCTACTCCTGCTTGGCAGAGACAATCTAAGGGTACACAAGGTGCGTCAACAGTGTAATGGTCCCGACTATGCACCATACGCCCAGAGACTGGACTTGGGATGGGTAGTCATAGGAAATGTATGCTTGGATCAACCAAAAATCCGCTCATTCAAAACGTACGTGCGTGGAGATGGACGCACAACTTGCATTAAGCCTTGCCCTCATCACTATGAGGTGAAAGAGAAGCCTCCAGACCTCATACAACCACCTGACGACATTCCTCCCTTTGCTGACAACTTGGGAAGATTAGTCTTTCACACAAGCAAGGACGATGATAAAGTAGCTTTGTCAGTAGAGGACAGAGAATTTATCAAGATAATGGACAATGAGTTCCTTAAAGACGAAACCAATCAATGGGTTTCTCCATTACCCTTCCGAGCTACCAGGGTGAGACTCCCGAACAATAGGGAACAAGCTCTGTCTAGATTTAACTCTCTTCAGCGTACCATGAACAGTAAGCCTGAGATGAGAGAACACATCGTTGCCTTTATCGACAAAATATTCCGCAACAACCATGCAGAACCAGCTCCATCCTTAGGGAAGAATGACGAGTGCTGGTACTTGCCTTCATTTGGAGTGTATCACCCACGGAAACCTAATCAAATTAGGGTTGTTTTCGACTCAAGTGCCAAACATCAAGGTGTATCTCTTAATGATGTCCTTCTCACAGGTCCTAATCTGACGAATAACCTAGTTGGAGTGCTGATGAGGTTCAGAAAAGAGCTCGTTGCCATCACCGCCGACATTGAACAGATGTTCCACTGTTTCGTAGTCAGAGAGGACCACCGGAATTTCCTCAGGTTTCTGTGGTACAAGAATAACGACACCAACGCAGAGATGGCAGAATATCGTATGAGGGTACACGTATTTGGAAACAGCCCTTCACCTGCCGTGGCAACTTACGGCCTTCGGCGCACTGCATTAGAGGGAGAATCCGAGTACGGTAAAGACGCCAGAGACTTTGTAGAAAAGGACTTCTACGTAGACGATGGACTCAAATCACTACCCACTGAAGAAGCGGCTATCGATCTGCTCAAAAGGACTCAAAGTATGTTGTACCAAGCTAAACTTAGACTACACAAAATTGCTTCAAACAGCCTGGCCGTTATGAGGGCCTTCGAATCAGGCGATCATGCACCAGGATTCAAGGACATTAACTTGGGACTGGACAGTCCACCTGTGCAGAGGAGCTTGGGCCTCAGATGGGATCTCTCGGCTGACTCCTTCGGTTTTCAGATAAGTTGTGCAGACAAGCCATTCACAAAACGAGGCGTCCTATCAGTGGTAAACAGCCTATTTGATCCGCTGGGATTTGTAGCGCCCATCACCATACAAGGTAAATCTTTACTGAGACAGTTTTCTGAAACAGTCAAGGATTGGGATACCCCACTTCCCTCCGTGAAAGAGCAACAAACCGAAAGGATTGACTGGCCTATCGGACTAATTTCAAAGGTTTTCCCTAGCAAGGATGGCAAGGTCCGGAAGGTGGAGTTGAAGATCTTCAGGAAAGGCGAGCTCAAAACGTTCTCAAGACCAATCAACGAACTCATTTTAATATTGCCCATCGAGAACGTCCCTGCAGGGTGAACAGGACTGTATCAAGCTTCGCAGATCTTCTCCATTCCAAGTTGGAAAACAGGACTAATCTTTTTTGCATTCTAACATGTTTTTCTTTTACAGGTTGTTTATATTTTATGGACATTCGTCATAGTGAAATCCCCAAAGTGAATTTCAGACGGGGAGTGTGCTGTTCCTTTCATATTGAATTTCTGCACTGTATTATTTCTTGTTTTTACCTATGTTGTTTAAATCTATTGTTCTCTGCTGCCATCTGCTGGCCGGAATTTGTATGCTGCACGCTTCGTTCGTTGTCTATAAAGTTTTCTCTGGGCGTGGTTTTAGCAGCCTTGGGCCTGGTCACTTCCTGTAGCCTTTTTCAGTGCTGCATCCTTTGTGACTGGAGACACACACCTCGGCTTGTGAAGGCATCAGTTTTTGACCAGCAGTTGCTTCAGCAGTTGCCTCAGCAGTTAGCCTCAGCAAAGACATCCACATCACAGCATCTACTGCATTCCTGTATTGTATCACTGTATGTCACTGCTCTGGATCAAATAAACCCACGTTTGATTGCATCCTCATGTCTACGTCTGGATCCATCTAACCTGAGCATCTGCCGGTCCGGTCTGCTCCACTGCTTGGATACGAAGGTAGGCCAGTCACAAAGTCATTATCAGTTACACCTTCAATCGCCTTCATGTGGGGACAGAACAGTCCTATGTAACACCACAGAAAACTGTGATATCTCTGAGTACAGATAATGTAGTAGATGTCACCTGCAGTCCTATGTAACACCACAGATAACACAGTGATATCTCTGAGTACAGATAATGTAGTAGATGTCACCTGCAGTCCTATGTAACACCACAGATAACACAGTGATAGCTCTCTGAGTACAGATAATGTAGTAGATGTCACCTGCAGTCCTATGTAACACCTCATATAACACAGTGATAACTCTCTGGGTACAGATAATGTAGGAGATGTCACCTGCAGTCCCATGTAACACCACATATGATACAGTGATAACTCTCTGAGTACAGATAATGTAGGAGATGTCACCTGCAGTCCTATGTAACACCACAGAACACTGTGATATCTATCTGAGTACACATAATGTAGTAGATGTCACCTGCAGTCCTATGTAACACGCCAGATAACACAGTGATAACTCTCTGAGTACAGATAATGTAGTAGATGTCACCTGCAGTCCTATGTAACACCACAGATAACACAGTGATATCTCTGAGTACAGATAATGTAGTAGATGTCACCTGCAGTCCTATGTAACACCACAGATAACCCAGTGATAACTCTCTGAGTACAGATAATGTAGTAGATGTCACCTGCAGTCCTATGTAACACCACAGATAACAGTGATAACTCTCTGAGTACAGATAATGTAGTAGATGTCACCTGCAGTCCTATGTAACACCACAGATAACACAGTGATAACGCTCTGAGTACAGATAATGTAGTAGATGTCACCTGCAGTCCTATGTAACACCCCAGATAACACAGTGATAACTCTCTGAGTACAGATAATGTAGTAGATGTCACCTGCAGTCCTATGTAACACCACAGATAACACAGTGATATCTCTGAGTACAGATAATGTAGTAGATGTCACCTGCAGTCCTATGTAACACCACACATAACACAGTGATAACTCTCTGAGTACAGATAATGTAGTAGATGTCACCTGCAGTCCTATGTAACACCACAGATAACACAGTGATATCTCTGTGTACAGATAATGTAGTAGATGTCACCTGCAGTCCTATGTAACACCACAGATAACCCAGTGATAACTCTCTGAGTACAGATAATGTAGTAGATGTCACCTGCAGTCCTATGTAACACCACAGAACACTGTGATATCTCTCTGAGTACAGATAATGTAGTAGATGTCACCTGCAGTCCTATGTAACACCACAGATAACACAGTGATAACTCTCTGAGTACAGATAATGTAGTAGATGTCACCTGCAGTCCTATGTAACACCACAGATAACACAGTGATAACTCTCTGAGTACAGATAATGTAGTAGATGTCACCTGCAGTCCTATGTAACACCACAGATAACAGTGATAACTCTCTGAGTACAGATAATGTAGTAGATGTCACCTGCAGTCCTATGTAACACCACAGATAACACAGTGATAACTGAGTACAGATAATGTAGTAGATGTCACCTGCAGTCCTATGTAACACCACAGAAAACTGTGATATCTCTGAGTACAGATAATATATTAGATGTCACATGCAGTCCTATGTAACACCACAGATAACACAGAGATAACTCTCTGAGTACAGATAATGTAGTAGATGTCACCTGCAGTCCTATGTAACACCACAGATAACACAGTGATAGCTCTCTGAGTACAGATAATGTAGTAGATGTCACCTGCAGTCCTATGTAACACCACAGATAACAGTGATAACTCTCTGAGTACAGATAATGTAGTAGATGTCACCTGCAGTCCTATGTAACACCACAGATAACACAGTGATAACTCTCTGAGTACAGATAATGTAGTAGATGTCACCTGCAGTCCTATGTAACACCACAGATAACACAGTGATATCTCTGAGTACAGATAATGTAGTAGATGTCACCTGCAGTCCTATGTAACACCACAGATAACACAGTGATAGCTCTCTGAGTACAGATAATGTAGTAGATGTCACCTGCAGTCCTATGTAACACCTCATATAACACAGTGATAACTCTGTGAGTACAGATAATGTAGTAGATGTCACCTGCAGTCCTATGTAACACCACAGATAACAGTGATAACTCTCTGAGTACAGATAATGTAGTAGATGTCACCTGCAGTCCTATGTAACACCACAGATAACACAGTGATATCTCCCTGTGTACAGATAATGTAGTAGATGTCACCTGCAGTCCTATGTAACACCACAGATAACACAGTGATAACTCTCTGTGTACAGATAATGTGGTAGATGTCACCTGCAGTCCTATGTAACACCACAGATAACAGAGTGATAACTCTCTGAGTACAGATAAAGTTGTAGATGTCACCTGCAGTCCTATGTAACACCACAGATAACAGAGTGATAACTCTCTGAGTACAGATAATGTAGTAGATGTCACCTGCAGTCCTATGTAACACCACAGATAACACAGTGATAACTCTCTGAGTACAGATAATGTAGTAGATGTCACCTGCAGTCCTATGTAACACCACAGATAACAGTGATAACTCTCTGAGTACAGATAATGTAGTAGATGTCACCTGCAGTCCTATGTAACACCACAGATAACACAGTGATAACTGAGTACAGATAATGTAGTAGATGTCACCTGCAGTCCTATGTAACACCACAGAAAACTGTGATATCTCTGAGTACAGATAATATATTAGATGTCACATGCAGTCCTATGTAACACCACAGATAACACAGAGATAACTCTCTGAGTACAGATAATGTAGTAGATGTCACCTGCAGTCCTATGTAACACCACAGATAACACAGTGATAGCTCTCTGAGTACAGATAATGTAGTAGATGTCACCTGCAGTCCTATGTAACACCACAGATAACAGTGATAACTCTCTGAGTACAGATAATGTAGTAGATGTCACCTGCAGTCCTATGTAACACCACAGATAACACAGTGATAACTCTCTGAGTACAGATAATGTAGTAGATGTCACCTGCAGTCCTATGTAACACCACAGATAACACAGTGATATCTCTGAGTACAGATAATGTAGTAGATGTCACCTGCAGTCCTATGTAACACCACAGATAACACAGTGATAGCTCTCTGAGTACAGATAATGTAGTAGATGTCACCTGCAGTCCTATGTAACACCTCATATAACACAGTGATAACTCTCTGGGTACAGATAATGTAGTAGATGTCACCTGCAGTCCTATGTAACACCACAGATAACACAGTGATAACTCTCTGAGTACAGATAATGTAGTAGATGTCACCTGCAGTCCTATGTAACACCACAGATAACACAGTGATAACTCTGTGAGTACAGATAATGTAGTAGATGTCACCTGCAGTCCTATGTAACACCACAGATAACACAGTGATAACTGAGTACAGATAATGTAGTAGATGTCACCTGCAGTCCTATGTAACACCACAGAAAACTGTGATATCTCTGAGTACAGATAATGTAGTAGATGTCACCTGCAGTCCTATGTAACACCACAGATAACACAGTGATATCTCTGAGTACAGATAATGTAGTAGATGTCACCTGCAGTCCTATGTAACACCACAGATAACACAGTGATAGCTCTCTGAGTACAGATAATGTAGTAGATGTCACCTGCAGTCCTATGTAACACCTCATATAACACAGTGATAACTCTCTGGGTACAGATAATGTAGGAGATGTCACCTGCAGTCTCATGTAACACCACATATGATACAGTGATAACTCTCTGAGTACAGATAATGTAGGAGATGTCACCTGCAGTCCTATGTAACACCACAGAACACTGTGATATCTCTCTGAGTACACATAATGTAGTAGATGTCACCTGCAGTCCTATGTAACACGCCAGATAACACAGTGATAACTCTCTGAGTACAGATAATGTAGTAGATGTCACCTGCAGTCCTATGTAACACCACAGATAACACAGTGATATCTCTGAGTACAGATAATGTAGTAGATGTCACCTGCAGTCCTATGTAACACCACAGATAACCCAGTGATAACTCTCTGAGTACAGATAATGTAGTAGATGTCACCTGCAGTCCTATGTAACACCACAGATAACAGTGATAACTCTCTGAGTACAGATAATGTAGTAGATGTCACCTGCAGTCCTATGTAACACCACAGATAACACAGTGATAACGCTCTGAGTACAGATAATGTAGTAGATGTCACCTGCAGTCCTATGTAACACCCCAGATAACACAGTGATAACTCTCTGAGTACAGATAATGTAGTAGATGTCACCTGCAGTCCTATGTAACACCACAGATAACACAGTGATATCTCTGAGTACAGATAATGTAGTAGATGTCACCTGCAGTCCTATGTAACACCACACATAACACAGTGATAACTCTCTGAGTACAGATAATGTAGTAGATGTCACCTGCAGTCCTATGTAACACCACAGATAACACAGTGATATCTCTGTGTACAGATAATGTAGTAGATGTCACCTGCAGTCCTATGTAACACCACAGATAACCCAGTGATAACTCTCTGAGTACAGATAATGTAGTAGATGTCACCTGCAGTCCTATGTAACACCACAGAACACTGTGATATCTCTCTGAGTACAGATAATGTAGTAGATGTCACCTGCAGTCCTATGTAACACCACAGATAACACAGTGATAACTCTCTGAGTACAGATAATGTAGTAGATGTCACCTGCAGTCCTATGTAACACCACAGATAACACAGTGATATCTCCCTGTGTACAGATAATGTAGTAGATGTCACCTGCAGTCCTATGTAACACCACAGATAACACAGTAATAACTCTCTGTGTACAGATAATGTGGTAGATGTCACCTGCAGTCCTATGTAACACCACAGATAACAGAGTGATAACTCTCTGAGTACAGATAATGTAGTAGATGTCACCTGCAGTCCTATGTAACACCACAGATAACAGAGTGATAACTCTCTGAGTACAGATAATGTAGTAGATGTCACCTGCAGTCCTATGTAACACCACAGATAACACAGTGATAACTCTCTGAGTACAGATAATGTAGTAGATGTCACCTGCAGTCCTATGTAACACCACAGATAACAGTGATAACTCTCTGAGTACAGATAATGTAGTAGATGTCACCTGCAGTCCTATGTAACACCACAGATAACACAGTGATAACTGAGTACAGATAATGTAGTAGATGTCACCTGCAGTCCTATGTAACACCACAGAAAACTGTGATATCTCTGAGTACAGATAATGTAGTAGATGTCACCTGCAGTCCTATGTAACACCACAGATAACACAGTGATATCTCTGAGTACAGATAATGTAGTAGATGTCACCTGCAGTCCTATGTAACACCACAGATAACACAGTGATAGCTCTCTGAGTACAGATAATGTAGTAGATGTCACCTGCAGTCCTATGTAACACCTCATATAACACAGTGATAACTCTCTGGGTACAGATAATGTAGGAGATGTCACCTGCAGTCCCATGTAACACCACATATGATACAGTGATAACTCTCTGAGTACAGATAATGTAGGAGATGTCACCTGCAGTCCTATGTAACACCACAGAACACTGTGATATCTCTCTGAGTACACATAATGTAGTAGATGTCACCTGCAGTCCTATGTAACACGCCAGATAACACAGTGATAACTCTCTGAGTACAGATAATGTAGTAGATGTCACCTGCAGTCCTATGTAACACCACAGATAACACAGTGATATCTCTGAGTACAGATAATGTAGTAGATGTCACCTGCAGTCCTATGTAACACCACAGATAACCCAGTGATAACTCTCTGAGTACAGATAATGTAGTAGATGTCACCTGCAGTCCTATGTAACACCACAGATAACAGTGATAACTCTCTGAGTACAGATAATGTAGTAGATGTCACCTGCAGTCCTATGTAACACCACAGATAACACAGTGATAACGCTCTGAGTACAGATAATGTAGTAGATGTCACCTGCAGTCCTATGTAACACCCCAGATAACACAGTGATAACTCTCTGAGTACAGATAATGTAGTAGATGTCACCTGCAGTCCTATGTAACACCACAGATAACACAGTGATATCTCTGAGTACAGATAATGTAGTAGATGTCACCTGCAGTCCTATGTAACACCACACATAACACAGTGATAACTCTCTGAGTACAGATAATGTAGTAGATGTCACCTGCAGTCCTATGTAACACCACAGATAACACAGTGATATCTCTGTGTACAGATAATGTAGTAGATGTCACCTGCAGTCCTATGTAACACCACAGATAACACAGTGATATCTCTCTGAGTACAGATAATGTAGTAGATGTCACCTGCAGTCCTATGTAACACCTCATATAACACAGTGATATCTCTCTGAGTACAGATAATGTAGTAGATGTCACCTGCAGTCCTATGTAACACCACAGATAACACAGTGATAACTCTCTGAGTACAGATAATGTAGTAGATGTCACCTGCAGTCCTATGTAACACCACAGATAACACAGTGATATCTCTGAGTACAGATAATGTAGTAGATGTCACCTGCAGTCCTATGTAACACCACAGATAACCCAGTGATAACTCTCTGAGTACAGATAATGTAGTAGATGTCACCTGCAGTCCTATGTAACACCACAGAACACTGTGATATCTCTCTGAGTACAGATAATGTAGTAGATGTCACCTGCAGTCCTATGTAACACCACAGATAACACAGTGATAACTCTCTGAGTACAGATAATGTAGTAGATGTCACCTGCAGTCCTATGTAACACCACAGATAACACAGTGATATCTCCCTGTGTACAGATAATGTAGTAGATGTCACCTGCAGTCCTATGTAACACCACAGATAACACAGTAATAACTCTCTGTGTACAGATAATGTGGTAGATGTCACCTGCAGTCCTATGTAACACCACAGATAACAGAGTGATAACTCTCTGAGTACAGATAATGTAGTAGATGTCACCTGCAGTCCTATGTAACACCACAGATAACAGAGTGATAACTCTCTGAGTACAGATAATGTAGTAGATGTCACCTGCAGTCCTATGTAACACCACAGATAACACAGTGATAACTCTCTGAGTACAGATAATGTAGTAGATGTCACCTGCAGTCCTATGTAACACCACAGATAACAGTGATAACTCTCTGAGTACAGATAATGTAGTAGATGTCACCTGCAGTCCTATGTAACACCACAGATAACACAGTGATAACTGAGTACAGATAATGTAGTAGATGTCACCTGCAGTCCTATGTAACACCACAGATAACAGCGATAGCTCTCTGAGTACAGATAATGTAGTAGATGTCACCTGCAGTCCTATGTAACACCACAGATAACACAGTGATATCTCTGAGTACAGATAATGTAGTAGATGTCACCTGCAGTCCTATGTAACACCACAGATAACCCAGTGATAACTCTCTGAGTACAGATAATGTAGTAGATGTCACCTGCAGTCCTATGTAACACCACAGAACACTGTGATATCTCTCTGAGTACAGATAATGTAGTAGATGTCACCTGCAGTCCTATGTAACACCACAGATAACACAGTGATAACTCTCTGAGTACAGATAATGTAGTAGATGTCACCTGCAGTCCTATGTAACACCACAGATAACACAGTGATATCTCCCTGTGTACAGATAATGTAGTAGATGTCACCTGCAGTCCTATGTAACACCACAGATAACACAGTGATAACTCTCTGTGTACAGATAATGTGGTAGATGTCACCTGCAGTCCTATGTAACACCACAGATAACAGAGTGATAACTCTCTGAGTACAGATAATGTAGTAGATGTCACCTGCAGTCCTATGTAACACCACAGATAACACAGTGATATCTCCCTGTGTACAGATAATGTAGTAGATGTCACCTGCAGTCCTATGTAACACCACAGATAACACAGTAATAACTCTCTGTGTACAGATAATGTGGTAGATGTCACCTGCAGTCCTATGTAACACCACAGATAACACAGTGATAACTCTCTGAGTACAGATAATGTAGTAGATGTCACCTGCAGTCCGATGTAACACCACAGATAACAGCGATAGCTCTCTGAGTACAGATAATGTAGTAGATGTCACCTGCAGTCCTATGTAACACCACAGATAACACAGTGATATCTCTGAGTACAGATAATGTAGTAGATGTCACCTGCAGTCCTATGTAACACCACAGATAACCCAGTGATAACTCTCTGAGTACAGATAATGTAGTAGATGTCACCTGCAGTCCTATGTAACACCACAGATAACACAGTGATATCTCTGAGTACAGATAATGTAGTAGATGTCACCTGCAGTCCTATGTAACACCACAGATAACAGAGTGATAACTCTCTGAGTACAGATAATGTAGTAGATGTCACCTGCAGTCCTATGTAACACCACAGATAACACAGTGATATCTCCCTGTGTACAGATAATGTAGTAGATGTCACCTGCAGTCCTATGTAACACCACAGATAACAGAGTGATAACTCTCTGAGTACAGATAATGTAGTAGATGTCACCTGCAGTCCTATGTAACACCACAGATAACACAGTGATAACTCTCTGAGTACAGATAATGTAGTAGATGTCACCTGCAGTCCTATGTAACACCACAGATAACCCAGTGATAACTCTCTGAGTACAGATAATGTAGTAGATGTCACCTGCAGTCCTATGTAACACCACAGAACACTGTGATAACTCTCTGAGTACAGATAATGTAGTAGATGTCACCTGCAGTCCTATGTAACACCACAGATAACACAGTGATATCTCCCTGTGTACAGATAATGTAGTAGATGTCACCTGCAGTCCTATGTAACACCACAGATAACACAGTGATAACTCTCTGTGTACAGATAATGTGGTAGATGTCACCTGCAGTCCTATGTAACACCACAGATAACAGAGTGATAACTCTCTGAGTACAGATAATGTAGTAGATGTCACCTGCAGTCCTATGTAACACCACAGATAACAGAGTGATAACTCTCTGAGTACAGATAATGTAGTAGATGTCACCTGCAGTCCTATGTAACACCACAGATAACACAGTGATAACTCTGTGAGTACAGATAATGTAGTAGATGTCACCTGCAGTCCTATGTAACACCACAGATAACACAGTGATATCTGTCTGAGTACAGATAATGTAGTAGATGTCACCTGCAGTCCTATGTAACACCACAGATAACACAGTGATAGCTCTCTGAGTACAGATAATGTAGTAGATGTCACCTGCAGTCCTATGTAACACCACAGATAACACAGTGATAACTCTCTGAGTACAGATAATGTAGTAGATGTTACCTGCAGTCCTATGTAACACCACAGATAACACAGTGATATTTCTGAGTACAGATAATATATTAGATGTCACGTGCAGTCCTATGTAACACCACAGATAACCCAGTGATAACTCTCTGAGTACAGATAATGTAGTAGATGTCACCTGCAGTCCTATGTAACACCACAGAACACTGTGATATCTCTCTGAGTACAGATAATGTAGTAGATGTCACCTGCAGTCCTATGTAACACCACAGATAACACAGTGATAACTCTCTGAGTACAGATAATGTAGTAGATGTCACCTGCAGTCCTATGTAACACCACTGATAACACATTGATATCTCCGAGTACAGATAATGTAGTAGATGTCACCTGCAGTCCTATGTAACACCACAGATAACACAGTGATAGCTCTCTGAGTACAGATAATGTAGTAGATGTCACCTGCAGTCCTATGTAACACCTCATATAACACAGTGATAACTCTCTGGGTACAGATAATGTAGGAGATGTCACCTGCAGTCCCATGTAACACCACATATGATACAGTGATAACTCTCTGAGTACAGATAATGTAGGAGATGTCACCTGCAGTCCTATGTAACACCACAGAACACTGTGATATCTCTCTGAGTACACATAATGTAGTAGATGTCACCTGCAGTCCTATGTAACACGCCAGATAACACAGTGATAACTCTCTGAGTACAGATAATGTAGTAGATGTCACCTGCAGTCCTATGTAACACCACAGATAACACAGTGATATCTCTGAGTACAGATAATGTAGTAGATGTCACCTGCAGTCCTATGTAACACCACAGATAACCCAGTGATAACTCTCTGAGTACAGATAATGTAGTAGATGTCACCTGCAGTCCTATGTAACACCACAGATAACAGTGATAACTCTCTGAGTACAGATAATGTAGTAGATGTCACCTGCAGTCCTATGTAACACCACAGATAACACAGTGATAACTGAGTACAGATAATGTAGTAGATGTCACCTGCAGTCCTATGTAACACCACAGATAACAGCGATAGCTCTCTGAGTACAGATAATGTAGTAGATGTCACCTGCAGTCCTATGTAACACCACAGATAACACAGTGATATCTCTGAGTACAGATAATGTAGTAGATGTCACCTGCAGTCCTATGTAACACCACAGATAACACAGTGATAACTCTCTGAGTACAGATAATGTAGTAGATGTCACCTGCAGTCCTATGTAACACCACAGAACACTGTGATATCTCTCTGAGTACAGATAATGTAGTAGATGTCACCTGCAGTCCTATGTAACACCACAGATAACACAGTGATAACTCTCTGAGTACAGATAATGTAGTAGATGTCACCTGCAGTCCTATGTAACACCACAGATAACACAGTGATATCTCCCTGTGTACAGATAATGTAGTAGATGTCACCTGCAGTCCTATGTAACACCACAGATAACACAGTGATAACTCTCTGTGTACAGATAATGTGGTAGATGTCACCTGCAGTCCTATGTAACACCACAGATAACAGAGTGATAACTCTCTGAGTACAGATAATGTAGTAGATGTCACCTGCAGTCCTATGTAACACCACAGATAACACAGTGATATCTCCCTGTGTACAGATAATGTAGTAGATGTCACCTGCAGTCCTATGTAACACCACAGATAACACAGTAATAACTCTCTGTGTACAGATAATGTGGTAGATGTCACCTGCAGTCCTATGTAACACCACAGATAACACAGTGATAACTCTCTGAGTACAGATAATGTAGTAGATGTCACCTGCAGTCCGATGTAACACCACAGATAACAGCGATAGCTCTCTGAGTACAGATAATGTAGTAGATGTCACCTGCAGTCCTATGTAACACCACAGATAACACAGTGATATCTCTGAGTACAGATAATGTAGTAGATGTCACCTGCAGTCCTATGTAACACCACAGATAACCCAGTGATAACTCTCTGAGTACAGATAATGTAGTAGATGTCACCTGCAGTCCTATGTAACACCACAGATAACACAGTGATATCTCTGAGTACAGATAATGTAGTAGATGTCACCTGCAGTCCTATGTAACACCACAGATAACAGAGTGATAACTCTCTGAGTACAGATAATGTAGTAGATGTCACCTGCAGTCCTATGTAACACCACAGATAACACAGTGATATCTCCCTGTGTACAGATAATGTAGTAGATGTCACCTGCAGTCCTATGTAACACCACAGATAACAGAGTGATAACTCTCTGAGTACAGATAATGTAGTAGATGTCACCTGCAGTCCTATGTAACACCACAGATAACACAGTGATAACTCTCTGAGTACAGATAATGTAGTAGATGTCACCTGCAGTCCTATGTAACACCACAGATAACCCAGTGATAACTCTCTGAGTACAGATAATGTAGTAGATGTCACCTGCAGTCCTATGTAACACCACAGAACACTGTGATAACTCTCTGAGTACAGATAATGTAGTAGATGTCACCTGCAGTCCTATGTAACACCACAGATAACACAGTGATATCTCCCTGTGTACAGATAATGTAGTAGATGTCACCTGCAGTCCTATGTAACACCACAGATAACACAGTGATAACTCTCTGTGTACAGATAATGTGGTAGATGTCACCTGCAGTCCTATGTAACACCACAGATAACAGAGTGATAACTCTCTGAGTACAGATAATGTAGTAGATGTCACCTGCAGTCCTATGTAACACCACAGATAACAGAGTGATAACTCTCTGAGTACAGATAATGTAGTAGATGTCACCTGCAGTCCTATGTAACACCACAGATAACACAGTGATAACTCTGTGAGTACAGATAATGTAGTAGATGTCACCTGCAGTCCTATGTAACACCACAGATAACACAGTGATATCTGTCTGAGTACAGATAATGTAGTAGATGTCACCTGCAGTCCTATGTAACACCACAGATAACACAGTGATAGCTCTCTGAGTACAGATAATGTAGTAGATGTCACCTGCAGTCCTATGTAACACCACAGATAACACAGTGATAACTCTCTGAGTACAGATAATGTAGTAGATGTTACCTGCAGTCCTATGTAACACCACAGATAACACAGTGATATTTCTGAGTACAGATAATATATTAGATGTCACGTGCAGTCCTATGTAACACCACAGATAACCCAGTGATAACTCTCTGAGTACAGATAATGTAGTAGATGTCACCTGCAGTCCTATGTAACACCACAGAACACTGTGATATCTCTCTGAGTACAGATAATGTAGTAGATGTCACCTGCAGTCCTATGTAACACCACAGATAACACAGTGATAACTCTCTGAGTACAGATAATGTAGTAGATGTCACCTGCAGTCCTATGTAACACCACTGATAACACATTGATATCTCCGAGTACAGATAATGTAGTAGATGTCACCTGCAGTCCTATGTAACACCACAGATAACACAGTGATAGCTCTCTGAGTACAGATAATGTAGTAGATGTCACCTGCAGTTCTATGTAACACCACAGATAACACAGTGATATCTCTCTGAGTACAGATAATGTAGTAGATGTCACCTGCAGTCCTATGTAACACCTCATATAACACAGTGATATCTCTCTGAGTACAGATAATGTAGTAGATGTCACCTGCAGTCCTATGTAACACCACAGATAACACAGTGATAACTCTCTGAGTACAGATAATGTAGTAGATGTCACCTGCAGTCCTATGTAACACCACAGATAACACAGTGATAACTCTCTGAGTACAGATAATGTAGTAGATGTCACCTGCAGTCCTATGTAACACCACAGAACACTGTGATATCTCTCTGAGTACACATAATGTAGTAGATGTCACCTGCAGTCCTATGTAACACCCCAGATAACACTGTGATAACTCTCTGAGTACAGATAATGTAGTAGATGTCACCTGCAGTCCCATGTAACACCACAGATAACACAGTGATAGCTCTGAGTACAGATAATGTAGTAGATGTCACCTGCAGTCCTATGTAACACCACAGATAACACAGTGATAACTCTCTGAGTACAGATAATGTAGTAGATGTCACCTGCAGTCCTATGTAACACCACAGATAACAGTGATAACTCTCTGAGTACAGATAATGTAGTAGATGTCACCTGCAGTCCTATGTAACACCACAGATAACACAGTGATAACGCTCTGAGTACACATAATGCAGTAGATGTCACCTGCAGTCCTTTGTAACACCCCAGATAACACAGTGATAACTCTCTGAGTACAGATAATGTAGTAGATGTCACCTGCAGTCCTATGTAACACCTCATATAACACAGTGATATCTCTCTGAGTACAGATAATGTAGTAGATGTCACCTGCAGTCCTATGTAACACCACAGATAACACAGTGATAACTCTCTGAGTACAGATAATGTAGTAGATGCCACCTGCAGTCCTATGTAACACCACAGATAACACAGTGATAACTCTCTGAGTACAGATAATGTAGTAGATGTCACCTGCAGTCCTATGTAACACCACAGATAACACAGTGATAACTCTCTGAGTACAGATAATGTAGTAGATGTCACCTGCAGTCCTATGTAACACCACAGATAACACAATGATAACTCTCTGAGTACAGATAATGTAGTAGATGTCACCTGCAGTCCTATGTAACACCACAGATAACACAGTGATAACTCTCTGAGTACAGATAATGTAGTAGATGTCACCTGCAGTCCTATGTAACACCACAGATAACACAGTGATAACTCTCTGAGTACAGATAATGTAGTAGATGTCACCTGCAGTCCTATGTAACACCACAGATAACACAGTGATAACTCTCTGAGTACAGATAATGTAGTAGATGTCACCTGCAGTCCTATGTAACACCCCAGATAACACAATGATAACGCTGAGTACAGATAATGTAGATGTTACCTGCAGTCCTATGTAACACCTCATATAACACAGTGATAGCTCTCTGAGTACAGATAATTTAGTAGATGTCACCTGCAGTCCTATGTAACACCACAGATAACACAGTGATAACTCTCTGAGTACAGATAATGTAGTAGATGTCACCTGCAGTCCTATGTAACATCACAGATAACACAGTGATATCTCTCTCAGTACAGATAATGTAGTAGATGTCACCTGCAGTCCTATGTAACACCACAGATAACAGTGATAACTCTCTGAGTGCAGATAATGTAGTAGATGTCACCTGCAGTCCTATGTAACACCCCAGATAACACAGTGATAACGCTGAGTACAGATAATGTAGATGTTACCTGCAGTCCTATGTAACACCTCATATAACACAGTGATAGCTCTCTGAGTACAGATAAGGTAGTAGATGTCACCTGCAGTCCTATGTAACACCACAGATAACACAGTGATAACGCTGAGTACAGATAATGTAGTAGATGTCACCAGCAGTCCTATGTAACACCTCATATAACACAGTGATAGCTCTCTGAGTACAGATAATGTAGTAGATGTCACCTGCAGTCCTATGTAACACCACAGATAACACAGTGATAACTCTGTGAGTACAGATAATGTAGAAGATGTCACCTGCAGTCCTATGTAACACCACAGATAACACAGTGATAACTCTCTGGGTACAGATAATGTAGTAGATATCACCTGCAGTCCTATGTAACACCACAGATAACACAGTGATAACTCTCTGAGAACAGATAATGTAGTAGATGTCACCTGCAGTCCTATGTAACACCACAGATAACACAGTGATAACTCTCTGAGTACAGATAATGTAGTAGATGTCACCTGCAGTCCTATGTAACACCACAGATAACACAGTGATAACTCTCTGGGTACAGATAATGTAGTAGATATCACTGCAGTCCTATGTAACACCACAGATAACACAGTGATAACTCTCTGAGTACAGATAATGTAGTAGATGTCACCTGCAGTCCTATGTAACACCACAGATAACACAGTGATAACTCTCTGAGTACAGATAATGTAGTAGATGTCACCTGCAGTCCTATGTAACACCACAGATAACACAGTGATAACTCTCTGAGTACAGAAAATGTAGTAGATGTCACCTGCAGTCCTATGTAACACCACAGATAACACAGTGATAACTCGGAGTACAGATGTCACCTGCAGTCCTATGTAACACCACAGATAACACAGTGATAACTCTCTGAGTACAGATAATGTAGTAGATGTCACCTGCAGTCCTATGTAACACCACAGATAACACAGTGATAACTCTCTGAGTACAGATAATGTAGTAGATGTCACCTGCAGTCCTATGTAACACCACAGATAACACAGTGATAACTCTCTGAGAACAGATAATGTAGTAGATGTCACCTTCAGTCCTATGTAACACCACAGATAACACAGTGATAACTCTCTGAGTACAGATAATGTAGTAGATGTCACCTGCAGTCCTATGTAACACCACAGATAACACAGTGATAACTCTCTGAGTACAGATAATGTAGTAGATGTCACCTGCAGTCCTATGTAACACCACAGATAACACAGTGATAACTCTCTGAGTACAGATAATGTAGTAGATGTCACCTGCAGTCCTATGTAACACCTCATATAACACAGTGATAGCTCTCTGAGTACAGATAATGTAGTAGATGTCACCTGCAGTCCTATGTAACACCTCATATAACACAGTGATAGCTCTCTGAGTACAGATAACGTAGTAGATGTCACCAGCAGTCCTATGTAACACCTCATATAACACAGTGATAGCTCTCTGAGTACAGATAATGTAGTAGATGTCACCTGCAGTCCTATGTAACACCACAGATAACACAGTGATAACTCTCTGGGTACAGATAATGTAGTAGATATCACCTGCAGTCCTATGTAACACCACAGATAACACAGTGATAACTCTCTGAGTACAGATAATGTAGTAGATGTCACCTGCAGTCCTATGTAACACCACAGATAACACAGTGATAACTCTCTGAGTACAGATAATGTAGTAGATGTCACCTGCAGTCCTATGTAACACCACAGATAACACAGTGATAACTCGGAGTACAGATGATGTAGTAGATGTCACCTGCAGTCCTATGTAACACCACAGATAACACAGTGATAACTCTCTGAGTACAGATGATGTAGTAGATGTCACCTGCAGTCCTATGTAACACCACAGATAACACAGTGATAACTCTCTGAGTACAGATAATGTAGTAGATGTCACCTGCAGTCCTATGTAACACCACAGATAACACAGTGATAACTCTCTGAGTACAGATAATGTAGTAGATGTCACCTGCAGTCCTATGTAACACCACAGATAACACAGTGATAACTCTCTGAGTACAGATAATGTAGTAGATGTCACCTGCAGTCCTATGTAACACCTCATATAACACAGTGATAGCTCTCTGAGTACAGATAATGTAGTAGATGTCACCTGCAGTCCTATGTAACACCTCATATAACACAGTGATAGCTCTCTGAGTACAGATAACGTAGTAGATGTCACCAGCAGTCCTATGTAACACCTCATATAACACAGTGATAGCTCTCTGAGTACAGATAATGTAGTAGATGTCACCTGCAGTCCTATGTAACACCACAGATAACACAGTGATAACTCTCTGGGTACAGATAATGTAGTAGATATCACCTGCAGTCCTATGTAACACCACAGATAACACAGTGATAACTCTCTGAGTACAGATAATGTAGTAGATGTCACCTGCAGTCCTATGTAACACCACAGATAACACAGTGATAACTCTCTGAGTACAGATAATGTAGTAGATGTCACCTGCAGTCCTATGTAACACCACAGATAACACAGTGATAACTCTCTGAGTACAGATAATGTAGTAGATGTCACCTGCAGTCCTATGTAACACCACAGATAACACAGTGATAACTCTCTGAGTACAGATAATGTAGTAGATGTTACCTGCAGTCCTATGTAACACCACAGATAACACAGTGATAACTCTCTGAGAACAGATAATGTAGTAGATGTCACCTGCAGTCCTATGTAACACCACAGATAACACAGTGATAGCTCTCTGAGTACAGATAATGTAGTAGATGTCACCTGCAGTCCTATGTAACACCACAGATAACACACGACGAGACAGCAGGTGCTGCTGAAAGCTGTTTTGCAGTGTGAGGAGTTAAAGGGCCGGGAGCCCGTTTGCTCGGTGGGGCAGGTGCTGCTCGTGCTATTGTGGATTGTTTTTGCTGTGGTGCAGAGATTTAAAGGGCCAGAAGCCCAGAGAAGAGACTATGAGGTCTGTGCAGACCTAGCTGCAGCAGGACTATGCGATGGATGATTGTGAGGTCAGAAGATCTGATACAGAAAGATCCTGCGAGTTGGTGATTGGGGGAATCCCGCTGGGGGTCACTTTAGATTTCCGCCAACACGTGTCCCGGGTTAAGCCCGAAGTACTGGACTTTGTAAAGAGGGGTCAGAGACAGATGTCACCGTGTCTCTGACCTTTATCACAGACTATGGCCCTGTGCAATGGGAGCTCTTAATATGTGAGACCCTGGAAGTGGAGTTTGTGCTCGGCAAAGACTTTCCGTTCTTCTGGCAGCTATGGCGCAGAAAAAAGGCTTCGAGTTGTGCAGCTGGAGTTCCAGAGGAAAAGATGTGTGCCGTTGCCAAGGGCAACCGTCGGGAAGACAAGATGGAGAACGGCGCGGCTGTAGTGACCGTCCCTAAAGGGTGCTGCTGGAGTGACCGTCCAGGAAAAGTCCGGACTCCAGGCCATGCTGTTCCCGGTGGCAACGCTTGCAGTAAGGAGCCGGCCGGTGTTCGGGATACCAGGAACCAAGAGAAGGCTGGTGATCTTGGTAGAGACGTCCTGGGAATATCCTCGCCACCCGAATCCACGACGTCAGGCGGTAAGACTGTTCCTGTTAATAGTTGTGTGTCAGATCCAGTGACCGTGAGGCGGCCGCGGTGGAAACCGGCTGGGTCAGTGACAAAAAAATCACTGAGGCGAAAAACCGTCTCGGAAGTGTGTGACATTGGGAAAAGCCTGTTGCGGTTACTCCCTCGCAGGAACCTGCAGGGGAGAAGGTTTCTGGGTCGCCAAAAGAGCCTGTGATCAAAGCTAGATTTGGGGTGGTGAAGGTCAGAGACCCCATGCTAGCCCGGGTAAGAGGTAGCATGATGGCCGGGTAAGAGGTAGCGTGATGACCGGGTAAGAGGTAGCGTGATGGCCGGGTAAGAGGTAGCGTGATGGCCGCGTAAGAGGTAGCGTGATGGCCGGGTAAGAGGTAGCGTGATGACCGGGTAAGAGGTAGCGTGATGGCCGGGTAAGAGGTAGCGTGATGACCGCGTAAGAGGTAGCGTGATGGCCGGGTAAGAGGTAGCGTGATGGCCGCGTAAGAGGTAGCGTGATGACCGGGTAAGAGGTAGCGTGATGGCCGGGTAAGAGGTAGCGTGATGACCGCGTAAGAGGTAGCGTGATGGCCGGGTAAGAGGTAGCGTGATGGCCGGGTAAGAGGTAGCGTGATGGCCGGGTAAGAGGTAGCGTGATGGCCGGGTAAGAGGTAGCGTGATGGCCGGGTAAGAGGTAGCGTGATGGCCGGGTAAGAGGTAGCGTGATGGCCGGGTAAGAGGTAGCGTGATGGCCGGGTAAGAGGTAGCGTGATGGCCGGGTAAGAGGTAGCGTGATGACCGGGTAAGAGGTAGCATGATGGCCGGGTAAGAGGTGGCGTGATGGCCGCCCCAGAGACTGGTAGAGTGTTACATGTTCGGGACAATTATGTGGATAATACGGACTCTCAGGTGGTTCTCACTGAGGGAGAGTCTCCGGTGAGAACTAGGACTTGTGAACCTGATGTTACCAATACGCTCATACATGAGGGAATGGTGGGCCGTGATTTCCCCTTATGTTTGGAGGTTTTAAGTAATGGAGACACTTCTGCAGAGAGTGACAAAACTCCTGCAGAACCTGTATCTGTCCCTTTAAATGATAATGTGAAGGAGCTGCACATTGAGAACAAGGGTGCAGATAAGGTGCAAAGTGATGGCATCATGTTTGCTGAAATGCATGATGGAAATGTGATGTCATCAGAAATATGTGATAATAACGACAGGCCTTTTCCTTTGCAGGCTGTCATTGGGGAAGAAGCTAACCCTGTTGGTAAACATGTGTCTGATATCAAAGTGTTGATAAATGTTGAAGAAACACCGCTAGGAGACCCCATTGTAGACAATGTGGTGGGGCTAGAGGGTGTACCACACATACCAGAGGTGAATGTGCAGTCTCCACAGGTTTCTATGATTAATAAAATGTCCCAGGTAGGGATTGACTCATAGCTGCCCCTAGAGGTCAGGGTTAATAATGACACGAACAGTAGAAGTGGCGTATGTGCCGTGACAGTTAGCAACTCCGAGAGTGAGGCTACCATGTCAAGACCCAGCAAAACTAAAGTGGTTACTAGTAGCGACCAGATGACAGTTATATCTGACGAGACGAGAGTTCAGTCGGGTGACAGCCTAGTGTCTGAAGCTCATATCCAGACAGTTGTAATGACCTGACAGGACAGTACAGCTACAAACTTGAAGATGTTTTCGCTCGCTCTGCACAGTCCCTAGATACACTAGAGACGGGGCTAGCGGTTCTCGCAGAGCAACTGCAGGAATCTCCAGAGGAGTCATAGAAAGAGATGAATGAACTGAAGGAACTAGAGTCACTAATAGAAGCGGAAATTCTCCAACTTCAAGAGGAACTTGCAGCTTCTGAGCGATCCAGACTTCATTCAGAGCAGGAAAGAGATGAGCTGGCTGATGAGGTTCTAAACAGCGCCTCAGAAAAATCTGCTCTCTTGGAGGAGAAAAGACATTTGGAAGCCTGGATGGCTCAACTTGATCAAGAGTTGCGTGATCGGATGGTAGACCTGGGCCACCAGAAACAAATTGTGTCTAAATTGGAGAAGAAACAGAAGATGTTGGACAAGCTCCTGGCTGAAGAGAAAACCACCTCGGCCAGATATGCCGAAGAACGTGACCAAGCGGAGACTGATGCTCGAGAGAAGGCGACCAAGGCCCTCTCCTTGGCCAGAGCTCTTGAAAAAGTACTCGAGGAGCGAGATGAATTTGAGAAGCTGAACAGGCAACTCAGAGCAGAGATGGAAGATCTCATGAGCTCAAAAGATGACGTCAGGAAGAACGTCTATGAGTTAGAGAAGTCTAAGCATGCTCTCGAGCAGCAGGTGGAAAATGAGAAACCCGAGAGTCCACTGAAGGATGTCAAGAGGTCTAAGCCAGAGCCTGTTAGGAGGTGGTCTGGAGATGATGGCGCTGTAGTACTGCCCGAGGCAGAGAAGATGGAAGGTCTTTCTGCTGAACCCGTTGATGGGGCTGATGTGGATGCAGAGGCCAAGAGTCTCATGACAGTATGTAACCAGGACCAGGTCGCAAAAGACGTCCCCTCCGCATACAAGGTCTTCCACGTAGCCAGCAGCCTGCTGGGGAAGAAATATGAGGAGATGGACGACCAGTATGCAGATCCTGTCTACTACTGTGGGCTGGCTCTCCCGAATTCCTCCCAAAAGGAGAACAGTGTCCTGGGTGAGCCTCTGGAGAAAGAGGAGAAGGACTTAAAAGGGCAAGTATATGATGCTGGGTCCAAGGAAACAAAGGCTGAAGAAGTTAAGGCCGAGGTGTTGGGGGACGTGAAGTCCTCAGATGCTGCAGAGACCGAAGGTGTGGCTACTGATGTGGAAAAAGCCACTAAAGAAGCAGAGGTCTCTGAAACTGCTGCCAAAGTGGGGGAAAACACAGCTGGGAAGATGGAAGATGTGCACCGTTGGCACTTTAAAAAAAGCTTGCAGGGACAAGCCTGCTCTGCTGAAGGAGAAAGGGTTGAGACACAACTATGAACTGGAACCGTTCAGTCAAGAGTTGCAGCAGTCCAAGAAAGGACATGAGGAGCATGTACAGAAGCCCGAAAATCAAAAAAGAGAGCTTGACGATCATATAAAAACATCTTCTGAGAGAAGTTCCAGAGGCCGAAGGCCAAATGTGGAGAGAAAAAGAAAGAAAAGAGAGGCCACGGGTGCGAAGGCGTAACATCCTCGCTCGTGAAAGAGAGTACCTGCTCATGAGTTGGGGAAGAAAGTCCCATAGATATGATCTACTCCATAATAAATATGTGTTTGTGACAAACCAAGCGCTGTTGTCCTGGGTCTGGCAGAATAAAGGGAAGACTGTAGGCCAGGTAGATGCCCTCTCACAAGCATCTGGGTTTGGTGTTAGTGTTCACCCCTACGGGCTTGAACAAAGGGGGGGGGGGGATATGTGAGGCAGTGACAGGCCTCACGGCTGCTAGGGGACCCACCCACAAGAAACAGTTACTGCACCTGGGTATTTTGCTGTGGTGATGGGGCAACATGCTGTGGGGACTTGAGGGAGGGCAGAGGCCGACTGCACTCTGCCCAGCTGCCAGCTCTTCTGCTGGGGTGCTGAGACCATAGTCCGGCTCAGTAGCCAGAGGAACATGGGAGTCAGCAGGGGTTAACATCGCCTCTGTTAACCCTGAGGCCACGTTAGGAGTTAACTGGGAGGGGAATTTGTACTCACCCCCTCCTCCTGTTGTCCTGGTGAGGGTAGTGGGGGATCTGGACAGGCTGTCCAGCATCCCGGTAGGTCAGGCGCAGAGACCACGGTCCCCTCTGCGCCGTCTGGGCGATTGGTGTCTCCCCTTGTTATGGTAAGCTGCCGCTGGGGAGAGAGGACTACACCTTCAGTTCCCTGGGGTTCACACTGCCGCTGGGGGGGAAGGACGACATCTTCGGCCCCCTGGGGTACACACTGCCGCTGGGGAGGAAGGAGGGCATCTTCAGCTCCCTGTAACACACACTGCCGCTGGGGAGGAAGTACGACACCTTCAGCTCCCTGGGGTTCACACTGCCGCTGGGGGGGAGGACGACACCTTCGGCCCCCTGTGGTACACACTGCCGCTGGTGGGGAAGTACGTCACCTTCAGCTCCCTGGGGTTCACACTGCCGCTGGGGGGGAAGGACGACACCTTCGGCCCCCTGGGGTACACACTGCCGCTGGGGGGGAAGGACGACACCTTCGGCCCCCTGGGGTACACACTGCCGCTGGGGGAAGGACGACACCTTCGGCCCCCTGGGGTTCACACTGCCGCTGGGGGGGAAGGACGACACCTTCGGCCCCCTGGGGTACACACTGCCGCTGGGGGGGAAGGACGACACCTTCGGCCCCCTGGGGTACACACTGCCGCTGGGGGGGAAGGACGTCACCTTCGGCCCCCTGGGGTACACACTGCCGCTGGGGGGGAAGGACGACACCTTCGGCCCCCTGGGGTACACACTGCCGCTGGGGGAGAAGGACGACACCTTCGGCCCCCTGGGGTACACACTGCCGCTGGGGGGGAAGGACGACACCTTCGGCCCCCTGTAACTCACGTTTTAGCTGGGGCGCAGGGACGGAATACTTCGCTATCTCTGCCCGATATTCTGCTTCCTGCTGCAGATACTCCGCCAGTTCTCTCCTCACTTCCGGTACAATTTCCTCTGTTAGGTGGGGCCCGTAGATAGCCAACCGCCTCTTCAGCATAGCGTCAAACCGTACGTGACTATACCAATACTCCAGTTTTGCTTGGTGTTCCCAGGATGCTGCTCCTCGCACTAGGGAAGCCATCCCACCGCTGCCACCAATGTAACGGATCCGCTTCCGTAGCGAGACGCTGGTTTCTTCACCAGGAAAGGAGCGGGTTGTCTCTGCCCTGTCATTACCATTAGGGCATCCGAGGGCCACCAGGGTTTTCTAGGTTCCTGTGTATGGGCATCTCTACCATCGAGAGGTGCCCATATGGATAGGAGTTAGGGCCAGGAGCAGGGTTTTATAGGTGGTGACCCTTTTCCTTCCCTAGCAGTGAGGCCTAGTGTCTTTTCCCTTTCTCCTTGTTGTATTTTGGTGTTCTCCCCTACCACATCCGTGACACGTGCCCTCCTGCACCGCATCATCACGTCATCTCACGAGACCCGACGCAGGAGGTCACGGTGAGATAATCACGATCTCCTGCCCCATAGGCTGCAATTTGATGCCCGGGCCAACGCCCCACCCATGCTACGCCACTGCGGGTAGCTACATACTGCTCACATAAGGGTGACCTCTCCACTCCATCCGACCTTACATGTACCTCCATACTGCTCACACAGAGGTGACCTCTCCACCCCATCCCACCTTACATGTACCTCCATACTGCTCACATAGGGATGACCTCTCCACCCCATCCCACCTTACATGTACCTCCATACTGCTCACATAGAGGTGACCTCTCCACTCCATCCCACCTTACATGTACCTCCATACTGCTCACATAGGGATGACCTCTCCACTCCATCCCACCTTACATGTACCTCCATACTGCTCACACAGAGGTGACCTCTCCACCCCATCCCACCTTACATGTACCTCCATACTGCTCACACAGAGGTGACCTCTCCACCCCATCCCACCTTACATGTACCTCCATACTGCTCACACATAGGTGACCTCTCCACCCCATCCCATAATACGTGTACCTCCATACTGCTCACATAGAGGTGACATCTCCACCCCATCCCATATTACGTGTACCTCTATACTGCTCACATAGAGGTGACCTCTCCACCCCATCCCATATTACATGTACCTCCATACTGTTCACATAGAGGTGACCTCTCCACCCCATCCCATATTACGTGTACCTCCATACTGCTCACATAGAGGTGACCGCTCCACCCCATCCTTTATTACATGTACCTCTATACTGCTCACATAGAGGTGACCTCTCCACCCCATCCCACCTTACATGTACCTCCATACTGCTCACATAGAGGTGACCTCTCCACCCCATCCCACCTTACATGTACCTCCATACTGCTCACATAGAGGTTACCTCTCCACCCCATCCCACCTTACATGTACCTCCATACTGCTCACATAGGGGTGACCTCTCCACCCCATCCCACCTTACATGTACCTCCATACTGCTCACACAGAGGTGACCTCTCCACCCCATCCCACCTTACATGTACCTCCATACTGCTCACATAGGGGTGACCTCTCCACCCCATCCCACCTTACATGTACCTCTATACTGCTCACATAGAGGTGACCTCTCCACCCCATCCCACCTTACATGTACCTCCATAATGATCACATAGGGGTGACCTCTCCACCCCATCCCATATTACATGTACCTCTATACTGCTCACATAGAGGTGACCTCTCCACCCCCTCCCACCTTACATGTACCTCCATACTGCTCACACAGAGGTGACCTCTCCACCCCATCCCACCTTACATGTACCTCCATACTGCTCACATAGGGGTGACCTCTCCACCCCATCCCACCTTACATGTACCTCTATACTGCTCACACAGAGGTGACCTCTCCACCCCATCCCACCTTACATGTACCTCCATACTGCTCACATAGAGGTGACCTCTCCACCCCATCCCATATTACGTGTACCTCCATACTGCTCACATAGGGGTGACCTCTCCACCCCATCCCACCTTACATGTATCTCTATACTGCTCACATAGAGGTGACCTCTCCACCCCATCCCACCTTACATGTACCTCCCTACTGCTCACATAGAGGTGACCTCTCCACCCCATCCCACCTTACATGTACCTCCATACTGCTCACATAGAGGTGACATCTCCACCCCATCCCATATTACATGTACCTCTATACTGCTCACATAGACGTGACCTCTCCGTCCCATCCCACCTTACATGTACCTCCATACTGCTCACACAGAGGTGACCTCTCCACCCCATCCCATGTTACATGTGCCTCCA
The DNA here is from genome assembly GCF_905171765.1 of Bufo bufo. Classification (NCBI taxonomy): domain Eukaryota; kingdom Metazoa; phylum Chordata; class Amphibia; order Anura; family Bufonidae; genus Bufo; species Bufo bufo. The sequence goes on from NC_053395.1 coordinate 234,814,849, forward strand.
TACTGCTCACATAGAGGTGACCTCTCCACCCCATCCCACCTTACATGTACCTCTATACTGCTCACATAGTGGTGACCTCTCCACCCCATCCCACCTTACATGTACCTCCATACTGCTCACATAGTGGTGACCTCTCCACCCCATCCCACCTTACATGTACCTCCATACTGCTCACATAGAGGTGACCTCTCCACCCCATCCCACCTTACATGTACCTCTATACTGCTCACATAGAGGTGACCTCTGCACCCCATCCCACCTTACATGTACCTCCATACTGCTCACAAAGAGGTGACATCTCCACCCCATCCCACATTACATGTACCTCCATACTGCTCACATAGAGGTGACCTCTCCACCCCATCCAATATAATGTGTACCTCTATACTGCTCACCCAGAGGTGACCTCTCCACCCCATCCCATATAACGTGTACCTCCATACTGCTCACATAGAGGTGACCTCTCCACCCCATCCCACCTTACATGTACCTCCATACTGCTCACATAGGGGTGACCTCTCCACCCCATCCCACCTTACATGTTTCTCTATACTGCTTACATAGAGGTGACCTCTCCACCCCATCCCACCTTACATGTACCTCCATACTGCTCACATAGAGGTGACCTCTCCACCCCATCCCATATAACGTGTACCTCCATACTGCTCACATAGAGGTGACCTCTCCACCCCATCCCACCTTACATGTACCTCCATACTGCTCACATAGAGGTGACCTCTCCATCCCATCCCATATAACGTGTATCTCCATACTGCTCACATAGAGGTGACCTCTCCACCCCATCCCATATAACGTGTACCTCCATACTGCTCACATAGAGGTGACCTCTCCACCCCATCCCACCTTACATGTACCTCCATACTGCTCACATAGAGGTGACCTCTCCACCCCATCCCACCTTACATGTACCTCCATACTGCTCACATAGAGGTGACCTCTCCACCCCATATAACGTGTACCTCCATACTGCTCACATAGAGGTGACATCTCCACCCCATCCCATATTACATGTACCTCCATACTGCTCACATAGAGGTGACCTCTCCACCCCATCCCATATTACGTGTACCTCCATACTGCTCACATACTGTAGAGGTGACCTCTCCACCCCATCCCACCTTACATGTACCTCCATACTGCTCACATAGAGGTGACCTCTCCACCCCATCCCACCTTACATGTACCTCCATACTGCTCACATAGAGGTGACCTCTCCATCCCATCCCATATAACGTGTATCTCCATACTGCTCACATAGAGGTGACCTCTCCACCCCATCCCATATTACGTGTACCTCCATACGTCGGGGAAGAGTCATTACACTGAGCTCTGGATAGGATTGTGAGTCCGGGATATAGAATTCCTGCAGATTACAAGGTTGTGCTTTTTCTGAGCTCTTGCTGACATCGAGGTTTGAGACGGGAACGTCAGGGAGATGTAGATAAGTGATAATTATGGAGTCGTAACGTGGGGAAGGGAATTTCCATGAGGCTCTGAGCTGGTAATTCCATTTATCTGCTGTGCTGATTGTCACTTGTGATGAATGTGGATTTCCTCCCTCCACCATCCTATAAATTATAATACTGATCTTTTAAGATGTTCTAACCTTTGTCTGAAGGCCTGATAGATGCAAAGGGTTAATTCTCCTCTTCGCTGCCGCATTCTCCTCATACGTTGTACTCGTTTCTTATATGTTCTCAGTGTCATTGTTTTATTTTTTAAAAATAATGGCCCCAAGAATTTCTTCCTGGTGTTCAGTGGTCAATGTCACCTTCTGACATAGCCTAGATTGGCCTGAAGAAGACCCTGGAGGAGGAAACCAAAGATTCCGCAAGATGAAGACAAAACACAAATTGCCAAGTGGAGATAAAGATCGATAAACCTTATAGAGCAGATCTGGAGGCGGCAGACGTCTGGTGGTGTCCTGAGGACCCAGGAAGCTCCTTCTCTTCTCTCATCCTGTCCTGTAGCTTCCTTGCTGCATTCTCCATCTGAAGCTGGTGGTTTCCATTGTCCACTGCTGGTGGGGCAGCCTGGAGAACGGCACAGTAATCGTCCTGTGACCACTTCTGCACATATACAGGGAGTGCAGAATTATTAGGCAAGTTGTATTTTTGAGGATTAATTTTATTATTGAAGAACAACCATGTTCTCAATGAACCCAAAAAACTCATTAATATCAAAGCTGAATATTTTTGGAAGTAGTTTTTAGTTTGTTTTTAGTTTTAGCTATTTTAGGGGGATATCTGTGTGTGCAGGTGACTATTACTGTGCATAATTATTAGGCAACTTAACAAAAAACAAATATATACCCATTTCAATTATTTATTTTTACCAGTGAAACCAATATAACATCTCAACATTCACAAATATACATTTCTGACATTCAAAAACAAAACAAAAACAAATCAGTGACCAATATAGCCACCTTTCTTTGCAAGGACACTCAAAAGCCTGCCATCCATGGATTCTGTCAGTGTTTTGATCTGTTCACCATCAACATTGCGTGCAGCAGCAACCACAGCCTCCCAGACACTGTTCAGAGAGGTGTACTGTTTTCCCTCCTTGTAAATCTCACATTTGATGATGGACCACAGGTTCTCAATGGGGTTCAGATCAGGTGAACAAGGAGGCCATGTCATTAGATTTTCTTATTTTATACCCTTTCTTGCCAGCCACGCTGTGGAGTACTTGGACGCGTGTGATGGAGCATTGTCCTGCATGAAAATCATGTTTTTCTTGAAGGATGCAGACTTCTTCCTGTACCACTGCTTGAAGAAGGTGTCTTCCAGAAACTGGCAGTAGGACTGGGAGTTGAGCTTGACTCCATCCTCAACCCGAAAAGGCCCCACAAGCTCATCTTTGATGATACCAGCCCAAACCAGTACTCCACCTCCACCTTGCTGGCGTCTGAGTCGGACTGGAGCTCTCTGCCCTTTACCAATCCAGCCACGGGCCCATCCATCTGGCCCATCAAGACTCACTCTCATTTCATCAGTCCATAAAACCTTAGAAAAATCAGTCTTGAGATATTTCTTGGCCCAGTCTTGACGTTTCAGCTTGTGTGTCTTGTTCAGTGGTGGTCATCTTTCAGCCTTTCTTACCTTGGCCATGTCTCTGAGTATTGCACACCTTGTGCTTTTGGGCACTCCAGTGATGTTGCAGCTCTGAAATATGGCCAAACTGGTGGCAAGTGGCATCTTGGCAGCTGCACGCTTGACTTTTCTCAGTTCATGGGCAGTTATTTTGCGCCTTGGTTTTTCCACACGCTTCTTGCGACCCTGTTGACTATTTTGAATGAAACGCTTGATTGTTCGATGATCACGCTTCAGAAGCTTTGCAATTTTAAGAGTGCTGCATCCCTCTGCAAGATATCTCACTATTTTTGACTTTTCTGAGCCTGTCAAGTCCTTCTTTTGACCCATTATGCACACCTAATATAGGGTGTCGATGTCATTAGACCACACCCCTTCTCATTACAGAGATGCACATCACCTAATATGCTTAATTGGTAGTAGGCTTTCGAGCCTATACAGCTTGGAGTAAGACAACATGCATAAAGAGGATGATGTGGTCAAAATACTCATTTGCCTAATAATTCTGCACTCCCTGTAGATGTCTGTGGTGGTGGTCCAGACACTGAACTGACAAACCACGTGGAGGACAATATCGGGAGCGACACCTGCATCCAGAATGGCGTATTATACCAACAGATAATTACTACATCAGATAACAGTGCCGGGTGTAGAAAAGTGATCACTCAATATACGCTGCGAGGAGTCATCTCTGATATCTGTAGAATAGTGAGTGCAGCTCTGGAGTATAATACAGGATGTAACTCAGGATCAGTACAGGATAAGTAATGTATGTACACAGTGACTGCACCAGCAGAATAGTGAGTGCAGCTCTGGAGTATAATACAGGATGTAACTCAGGATCAGTACAGGATAAGTAATGTATGTACACAGTGACTGCACCAGCAGAATAGTGAGTGCAGCTCTGGAGGATAATACAGGATGTAACTCAGGATCAGTACAGGATAAGTAATGTATGTACACAGTGACTGCACCAGCAGAATAGTGAGTGCAGCTCTGGAGTATAATACAGGATGTAACTCAGGATCAGTACAGGATAAGTAATGTATGTACACAGTGACTGCATCAGCAGAATAGTGAGTGCAGCTCTGGAGTATAATACAGGATGTAACTCAGGATCAGTACAGGATAAGTAATGTATGTACACAGTGACTGCATCAGTAGAATAGTGAGTGCAGCTCTGGAGTATAATACAGGATGTAACTCAGGATCAGTACAGGATAAGTAATGTATGTACACAGTGACTCCACCAGCAGAATAGTGAGTGCAGCTCTGGAGTGTAATACAGGATGTAACTCAGGATCAGTACAGGATAAGTAATGTATGTACACAGTGACTGCACCAGCAGAATAGTGAGTGCAGCTCTGGAGTATAATACAGGATGTAACTCAGGATCAGTACAGGATAAGTAATGTATGTACACAGTGACTGCACCAGCAGAATAGTGAGTGCAGCTCTGGAGTATAATAGAGGATGTAACTCAGGATCAGTACAGGATAAGTAATGTATGTACACAGTGACTGCACCAGCAGAATAGTGAGTGCAGCTCTGGAGTATAATACAGGATGTAACTCAGGATCAGTACAGGATAAGTAATGTATGTACACAGTGACTGCACCAGCAGAATAGTGAGTGCAGCTCTGAAGTATAATACAGGATGTAACTCAGGATCAGTACAGGATAAGTAATGTATGTACACAGTGACTGCACCAGCAGAATAGTGAGTGCAGCTCTGGAGTATAATACAGGATGTAACTCAGGATCAGTACAGGATAAGTAATGTATGTACACAGTGACTGCACCAGCAGAATAGTGAGTGCAGCTCTGGAGTATAATACAGGATGTAACTCAGGATCAGTACAGGATAAGTAATGTATGTACACAGTGACTGCACCAGCAGAATAGTGAGTGCAGCTCTGGAGTATAATACAGGATGTAACTCAGGATCAGTACAGGATAAGTAATGTATGTACACAGTGACTGCACCAGCAGAATAGTGAGTGCAGCTCTGGAGTATAATACAGGATGTAACTCAGGATCAGTACAGGATAAGTAATGTATGTACACAGTGACTGCACCAGCAGAATAGTGAGTGCAGCTCTGGAGGATAATACAGGATGTAACTCAGGATCAGTACAGGATAAGTAATGTATGTACACAGTGACTGCACCAGCAGAATAGTGAGTGCAGCTCTGGAGTATAATACAGGATGTAACTCAGGATCAGTACAGGATAAGTAATGTATGTACACAGTGACTGCATCAGCAGAATAGTGAGTGCAGCTCTGGAGTATAATACAGGATGTAACTCAGGATCAGTACAGGATAAGTAATGTATGTACACAGTGACTGCATCAGCAGAATAGTGAGTGCAGCTCTGGAGTATAATACAGGATGTAACTCAGGATCAGTACAGGATAAGTAATGTATGTACACAGTGACTCCACCAGCAGAATAGTGAGTGCAGCTCTGGAGTGTAATACAGGATGTAACTCAGGATCAGTACAGGATAAGTAATGTATGTACACAGTGACTGCACCAGCAGAATAGTGAGTGCAGCTCTGGAGTATAATACAGGATGTAACTCAGGATCAGTACAGGATAAGTAATGTATGTACACAGTGACTGCACCAGCAGAATAGTGAGTGCAGCTCTGGAGTATAATACAGGATGTAACTCAGGATCAGTACAGGATAAGTAATGTATGTACACAGTGACTGCACCAGCAGAATAGTGAGTGCAGCTCTGAAGTATAATACAGGATGTAACTCAGGATCAGTACAGGATAAGTAATGTATGTACACAGTGACTGCACCAGCAGAATAGTGAGTGCAGCTCTGGAGTATAATACAGGATGTAACTCAGGATCAGTACAGGATAAGTAATGTATGTACACAGTGACTGCACCAGCAGAATAGTGAGTGCAGCTCTGGAGTATAATACAGGATGTAACTCAGGATCAGTACAGGATAAGTAATGTATGTACACAGTGACTGCACCAGCAGAATAGTGAGTGCAGCTCTGGAGGATAATACAGGATGTAACTCAGGATCAGTACAGGATAAGTAATGTATGTACACAGTGACTGCACCAGCAGAATAGTGAGTGCAGCTCTGGAGTATAATACAGGATGTAACTCAGGATCAGTACAGGATAAGTAATGTATGTACACAGTGACTGCATCAGCAGAATAGTGAGTGCAGCTCTGGAGTATAATACAGGATGTAACTCAGGATCAGTACAGGATAAGTAATGTATGTACACAGTGACTGCATCAGCAGAATAGTGAGTGCAGCTCTGGAGTATAATACAGGATGTAACTCAGGATCAGTACAGGATAAGTAATGTATGTACACAGTGACTCCACCAGCAGAATAGTGAGTGCAGCTCTGGAGTGTAATACAGGATGTAACTCAGGATCAGTACAGGATAAGTAATGTATGTACACAGTGACTGCACCAGCAGAATAGTGAGTGCAGCTCTGGAGTATAATACAGGATGTAACTCAGGATCAGTACAGGATAAGTAATGTATGTACACAGTGACTGCACCAGCAGAATAGTGAGTGCAGCTCTGGAGTATAATAGAGGATGTAACTCAGGATCAGTACAGGATAAGTAATGTATGTACACAGTGACTGCACCAGCAGAATAGTGAGTGCAGCTCTGGAGTATAATACAGGATGTAACTCAGGATCAGTACAGGATAAGTAATGTATGTACACAGTGACTGCACCAGCAGAATAGTGAGTGCAGCTCTGAAGTATAATACAGGATGTAACTCAGGATCAGTACAGGATAAGTAATGTATGTACACAGTGACTGCACCAGCAGAATAGTGAGTGCAGCTCTGGAGTATAATACAGGATGTAACTCAGGATCAGTACAGGATAAGTAATGTATGTACACAGTGACTGCACCAGCAGAATAGTGAGTGCAGCTCTGGAGTATAATACAGGATGTAACTCAGGATCAGTACAGGATAAGTAATGTATGTACACAGTGACTGCACCAGCAGAATAGTGAGTGCAGCTCTGGAGTATAATACAGGATGTAACTCAGGATCAGTACAGGATAAGTAATGTATGTACACAGTGACTGCACCAGCAGAATAGTGAGTGCAGCTCTGGAGTATAATACAGGATGTAACTCAGGATCAGTACAGGATAAGTAATGTATGTACACAGTGACTGCATCAGCAGAATAGTGAGTGCAGCTCTGGAGTATAATACAGGATGTAACTCAGGATCAGTACAGGATAAGTAATGTATGTACACAGTGACTCCACCAGCAGAATAGTGAGTGCAGCTCTGGAGTGTAATACAGGATGTAACTCAGGATCAGTACAGGATAAGTAATGTATGTACACAGTGACTGCACCAGCAGAATAGTGAGTGCAGCTCTGGAGTATAATACAGGATGTAACTCAGGATCAGTACAGGATAAGTAATGTATGTACACAGTGACTGCACCAGCAGAATAGTGAGTGCAGCTCTGGAGTATAATACAGGATGTAACTCAGGATCAGTACAGGATAAGTAATGTATGTACACAGTGACTGCACCAGCAGAATAGTGAGTGCAGCTCTGAAGTATAATACAGGATGTAACTCAGGATCAGTACAGGATAAGTAATGTATGTACACAGTGACTGCACCAGCAGAATAGTGAGTGCAGCTCTGGAGTATAATACAGGATGTAACTCAGGATCAGTACAGGATAAGTAATGTATGTACACAGTGACTGCACCAGCAGAATAGTGAGTGCAGCTCTGGAGTATAATACAGGATGTAACTCAGGATCAGTACAGGATAAGTAATGTATGTACACAGTGACTGCACCAGCAGAATAGTGAGTGCAGCTCTGGAGTATAATACAGGATGTAACTCAGGATCAGTACAGGATAAGTAATGTATGTACACAGTGACTGCACCAGCAGAATAGTGAGTGCAGCTCTGGAGTATAATACAGGATGTAACTCAGGATCAGTACAGGATAAGTAATGTATGTACACAGTGACTGCACCAGCAGAATAGTGAGTGCAGCTCTGGAGTATAATACAGGATGTAACTCAGGATAAGTAATTAATCATCACAGAGGAGCATCTAAATTTTAAATGATACTATCCGTATAGTTTTGCAGAGTTGGAAGAAAACTGCAGGAACACCGGGAGAACATACAATCTCTATGCCGTTTTAGCCTTTCTTTAGATTTGAATCCAGGATCCCAACTTTGTAAGGACAATTCACACCATTCACAGTCAGTGCTGCCCAAAAATGTGAACATGTCACAATGTTTTCTCAATGCGACATTTAGCATAAATCATAGAGATGGGTAAAATGTGCAAGACTTGGATTTTTTAGAAAGGTCAGGAATTCCTAAACGTCCGTGCACCTTGTGCGTACATTGCATATGTAAAGTTTTTATCCTGATCCTGCATCTTTGTTTTGGCCCAGATGTAGGATGTTTTTGGAGCTCTAGAGCCTGGAACGGACCAGAATACATAAATCTTATAAACGTTCCATCTCCCTTGAACTGTTATCATATTCTGTAGGTTTGAGTTATGAGACGTGTCTGAGTTTGGAGACCATCAAAGGTGAACATATGACTGATCATTGACTGGTCATGGACATAGTTTTACTGGTTGTAGAGACACTGACTCGTCATAGTGACAATGTGACTGGTTGTAGGGTCACTGACTGGTTTGGGACACTGTGACGGGTTGTAGGAACACTGACTGTTTGTAGGGACATTGTGACTGGTTGTAGGGACACTGTGACTGGTTGTAGGGACACTGTGACGGGTTGTAGGGACACTGTGACGGGTTGTAGGAACACTGACTGTTTGTAGGGACATTGTGACTGGTTGTAGGGACACTGACTGTTTGTAGGGACATTGTGACTGGTTGTAGGGACACTGTGACTGGTTGTAGGGACACTGTGACTGGTTGTAGGGACACTGTGAATGGTTGTAGGGACACTGTGACGGGTTGTAGGGACACTGTGACTGGTTTGGGACATTGTGACGGGTTGTAGGGACACTGTGACTGGTTAGGGACACTGTGATGGGTTGTAGGGACATTGTGAGTGGTTTGGGACACTGTGACTGGTTGTAGGGACACTGTGACTGGTTAGGGACACTGTGGCGGTTTGTAGTGACACTGTGACGGTTTGTAGTGACACACTGACGGTTTGTAGGGACACTGTGATGGTTGTACGTACACTGTGATGGGTTGTAGGGACATTGTGAGTGGTTTGGGACACTGTGACTGGTTGTAGGTACACTGTGACGGGTTGTAGGGACACTGAGATGGGTTTGGGACACTGTGACAGGTTGTAGGGACACTGTGACTGGTTAGGGACACTGAGATGGGTTTGGGACACTGTGACTGGTTAGGGACACTGAGATGGTTTTGGGACACTGTGACCTGTTGTAGGGACACTGTGGCGGGATGTAGGGACACTGTGACTTGTTAGGGACACTGACTGTTTGTTGGGAGATTGTGACGGGTTGTAGGGACACTGTCTGGTTGGAGACACTGTGACGAGTTGTAGGGACACTGTGATGGGTTGTAGGGACATTGTGAGTGGTTTGGGACACTGTGACTGGTTGTAGGGACACTGTGACTGGTTAGTGACACTGACGGTTTGTAGGGACATTGTGATGGTTGTACGTACACTGCGATGTGTTGTAGGGACATTGTGAGTGGTTTGGGACACTGTGACTGGTTAGGGACACTGACGGTTTGTAGTGACACTGTGACTGGTTGTACGTACACTGTGATGGGTTGTAGGGACACTGTGTCTGGTTGTAGGGACACTGTGACTGGTTGTAGGGACAATGACGGGTTGTAGGGACACTGTGACTGGTTAGGGACACTGTGACTGGCTGTAGGGACACTGTGACTGGCTGTAGGGACACTGTGACTGGTTGTAGTGACACTGACGGGTTGTAGGGATACTGTGACTGGTTAGGGACACTGTGACTGGTTGTAGGGACACTGGTTGTAGGTACACTGTGACGGGTTGTAGGGACACTGTGACTGGTTGTAGGGACACTGTGACTGGTTGTAGGGACACTGTGACTGGTTGTAGGGACACTGTGATGGGTTGTAGGGACACTGTGACTGGTTGTAGGGACACTGTGACGGGTTGTAGGGACACTGTGACGGGTTGTAGGGACACTGTGACTAGTTAGGGACACTGTGACGGTTTGTAGGGACACTGGTTGTAGGTACACTGTGACTGGTTAGGGACACTGTGACGGGTTGTAGGGACACTGTGACGGGTTGTAGGGACACTGTGACGGGTTGTAGGGACACTGTCACTGGTTGTAGGGACACTGTGACTGGTAGTAGGGACACTGACTTGTTAGGGAAACTGTGACTGGTTGTAGGGACACTGACGGGTTGTAGAAACACTGTGACTGGTTGTAGGGACACTGGTTGTAGGTACACTGTGACGGGTTGTAGGGACACTGTGACTGGTTAGGGACACTGTGACTGGCTGTAGGGACACTGTGACTGGCTGTAGGGACACTGTGACGGGTTGTAGGGAGACTGTGACTGGCTGTAGGGACACTGTGACGGGTTGTAGGGAGACTGTGACGGGTTGTAGGGAGACTGTGACGGGTTGTAGGGACACTGTGACGGGTTGTAGGGACACTGTGACGGGTTGTAGGGACACTGTGACGGGTTGTAGGGACACTGTCACGGGTTGTAAGGACACTGTGACTGGTTAGGGACACTGAGATGGGTTTGGGACACTGACTGGTTTGGGACACTGTGACGTGTTGTAGAGACACTGTGACTGGTTGTAGGGACACTCTGACTGTTTGTTGGGAGATTGTGACTGGTTAGGGACACTGTGACGGGTTGTAGGGAGACTGTGACTGGTTGTAGGAACACTGAGATGGTTTTGAGACACTGATGGGTTGTAGGGACACTGTGACTGGTTAGGGACACTGAGATGGGTTTGGGACACTGTGACAGGTTGTAGGGACACGGTGACGGGTTGTAAGGACACTGTGACTAGTTAGGGACACTGAGATGGGTTTGGGACACTGTGACGTGTTGTAGAGACACTGTGACTGGTTGTAGGGACACTGTGACGTGTTGTAGAGACACTGTGACTGGTTGTAGGGACACTGACTGGTTAGAGACACTGTGGCTTGTTAGGGACACTGTGACTTGTTAGGGACACTCTGACTGTTTGTTGGGAGATTGTGACTGGTTTGGGACACTGTGACTGGTTGTAGGGACACTGGTTGTAGGGACACTGTGACTGGTTAGGGACACTGTGACTGGCTGTAGGGACACTGTGAGGGGTTGTAGGGACACTGTGACGGTTTGTAGGGACACGGTCACTGGTTGTAGGGACACTGAGTGGATTAGGACACTGTGACTGGTTATAGAGACGTTGTGACTTGTGTTGGCGGCAGTAGGACTAGTTTTGCAGAGTACTCTTCTCGCTGACTGCTCTCTCCATGGACATGCAAGCTCAGCAGAGCATACATGTGTCCTGTATGGGGAGAGGGGAGGAAGCCACTGCCATACACCTCTGTGCCCCCCAGACACACGGCAGTGTTGTATCCCCCCAATAAGAAAAGGATTAGGGAGTGGATTTCCTGACCTCTGCCATCGGTAGAGAGTTGGAGGCCTCCATACACAATAGATTATGGGTTCAGCTGACACGGATTTTTCTGTATGACCAGGTGAAGAAGGCTCATATACATTACTCACACTAGACCACTGGTGCTTCATGGCTTTGCCTGCACGTTGGAGGAGTATTCTAGACTAATAATGGTTTGTGTCAGAGGGTCTGGATTCCTTCAGTGGGTTTCAGTTCGCTTTTGGTTCTGTTCCTTATTCTCTTTGAAGGAACTTCATCTGTCTACAGTGACCATCAGCTGGGACATTAAAGTATCTCTGACCATTGGCCTCCTATGAACTACATTGGCTTGAGCATGAGGCGTCTGTGGCCTGGCACGCATGCCCATACCTGAAGAGGTTTGTTGTGGGGAGCGATATAGTCATCTTGGCACCGGAGTAAATATGAGTCAGGAGAAGCTTGTACGGAGAAGCTTACAAACAGCGCCTGCGATCCGCCCTGACTCCCCTGCGTTTATCATCACCGCTGCTTGTAAGCTCATTTGTCTGCTCAGCCGCCATCTCTCAAACATCTACCTTAATGTTTCACGCTACAACTCAAAACGAGTAATAAAAGCAGCGACACCATTGTTACTCATCGCTTCATGCCTGAATAATGACTCTGGGTCGCTCTGCGAGATTGTGAGCTCCCCGTGCTGGATGGGAAGCTATTATCCACCTGTCAGTCCAACGCCTGCTCCGCTCAGCAGTTCCTGGAGCTGACATGGAGATAAACAGCCTCCGGAATTACCGGGAAACCATGTCGGCTTCAGCACACAACATCACACCTTGCTGGGCCATGAGGCTGGAAGGTGCTTCACCCCCAAAGTGGCCCAATGCCCATAGTCTGGGTGCTAATGGGAGGATAGATATAGGTGAGGGGAGGTGGTGGAGAGCAGACTGGGGTTGTAATGGGGTCACAGAAGTGTCAAATGTACAGGATGCTTATGTGTAGAGGTCGGTGTGGATTATATAGGCTGTGTACTATATGTGTAGAGGCCGGTATAGATTATATAGGCTGTGTACTATATGTGTAGAGGTCGGTATATATTATATAGGCTGTGTACTATATGTGTAGAGGCCGGTATAGATTATATAGGCTGTGTACTATATGTGTAGAGGCCGGTATAGATTATATAGGCTGTGTACTATATGTGTAGAGGTTAGTATGGATTATATAGGATGTGTACTATATGTGTAGAGGTCAGTATATATTATATAGGCTGTGTACTATATATGTAGAGGTCAGTATAGATTATATAGGATGTGTACTATATGTGTAGAGGTCGGTATAGATTATATAGGGTGTGTACTATATGTGTAGAGGCCGGTATAGATTATATAGGCTGTGTACTATATGTGTAGAGGTCGGTATAGATTATATAGGCTGTGTACTATATGTGTAGAGGCCGGTATAGATTATATAGGCTGTGTACTATATGTGTAGAGGCCGGTATAGATTATATAGGCTGTGTACTATATGTGTAGAGGTCAGTATATATTATATAGGCTGTGTACTATATATGTAGAGGTCAGTATAGATTATATAGGATGTGTACTATATGTGTAGAGGCCGGTATAGATTATATAGGATGTGTACTATATGTGTAGAGGCCGGTATAGATTATATAGGCTGTGTACTATATGTGTAGAGGCCGGTATAGATTATATAGGCTGTGTACTATATGTGTAGAGGTCGGTATAGATTATATAGGATGTGTACTATATGTGTAGAGGTCAGTATATATTATATAGGCTGTGTACTATATGTGTAGAGGCCGGTATAGATTATATAGGCTGTGTACTATATGTGTAGAGGTCGGTATATATTATATAGGCTGTGTACTATATGTGTAGAGGCCGGTATAGATTATATAGGCTGTGTACTATATGTGTAGAGGCCGGTATAGATTATATAGGCTGTGTACTATATGTGTAGAGGTTAGTATGGATTATATAGGTGGTGTACTATATGTGTAGAGGTTGGTATGGATTATATAGGTGGTGTACTATATGTGTAGAGGCCAGTATAGATTATATTGGTTGTGTACTATATGTGTAGAGGCCGGTATAGATTATATAGGCGGTGTACTATATGTGTAGAGGTTAGTATGGATTATATAGGATGTGTACTATATGTGTAGAGGCCGGTATATATTATATAGGATGTGTACTATATGTGTAGAGGTCGGTATAGATTATACAGGATGTGTACTATATGTGTAGAGGCCGGTATAGATTATATAGGCTGTGTACTATATGTGTAAAGGTCGGTATAGATTATATAGGATGTGTACTATATGTGTAGAGGTCGGTATAGATTATATAGGATGTGTACTATATGTGTAGAGGTCGGTATATATTATATAGGCTGTGTACTATATGTGTAGAGGCCGGTATAGATTATATAGGCTGTGTACTATATGTGTAGAGGTCGGTATGGATTATATAGGCTGTGTACTATATGTGTAGAGGTCAGTATAGATTATATAGGATGTGTACTATATGTGTAGAGGTCGGTATGGATTATATATAATGTTTCATATATATATATATATATATATATATATATATATATATATATATACACTGCTCAAAAAAATAAAGGGAACACAAAAATAACACATCCTAGATCTGAATTAATTAAATATTCTTCTGAAATACTTTGTTCTTTACATAGTTGAATGTGCTGACAACAAAATCACACAAAAATAAAAAAATGGAAATCAAATTTTTTAACCCATGGAGGTCTGGATTTGGAGTCACCCTCAAAATTAAAGTGGAAAAACACACTACAGGCTGATCCAACTTTGATGTAATGTCCTTAAAACAAGTCAAAATGAGGCTCAGTAGTGTGTGTGGCCTCCGCGTGCCTGTATGACCTCCCTACAACGCCTGTGCATGCTCCTGATGAGGTGGCGGACGGTCTCCTGAGGGATCTCCTCCCAGACCTGGACTAAAGCATCTGCCAACTCCTGGACAGTCTGTGGTGCAACGTGACGTTGGTGGATAGAGCGAGACGTGATGTCCCAGATGTGCTCAATTGGATTCAGGTCTGGGGAACGGGCGGGCCAGTCCATAGCATCAATGCCTTCGTCTTGCAGGAACTGCTGACACACTCCAGCCACATGAGGTCTAGCATTGTCTTGCATTAGGAGGAACCCAGGGCCAACCGCACCAGCATATGGTCTCACAAGGGGACTGAGGATCTCATCTCGGTACCTAATGGCAGTCAGGCTACCTCTGGCGAGCACATGGAGGGCTGTGCGGCCCTCCAAAGAAATGCCACCCCACACCATTACTGACCCAATGCCAAACCGGTCATGCTGGAGGATGTTGCAGGCAGCAGAACGTTCTCCACGGCGTCTCCAGACTCTGTCACGTCTGTCACATGTGCTCAGTGTGAACCTGCTTTCATCTGTGAAGAGCACAGGGCGCCAGTGGCGAATTTGCCAATCTTGGTGTTCTCTGGCAAATGCCAAACGTCCTGCACGGTGTTGGGCTGTAAGCACAACCCCCACCTGTGGACGTCGGGCCCTCATATCACCCCCATGGAGTCTGTTTCTGACCGTTTGAGCAGACACATGCACATTTGTGGCCTGCTGGAGGTCATTTTGCAGGGCTCTGGCAGTGCTCCTCCTGTTCCTCCTTGCACAAAGGCGGAGGTAGCGGTCCTGCTGCTGGGTTGTTGCCCTCCTACGGCCTCCTCCACGTCTCCTGATGTACTGGCCTGTCTCCTGGTAGCGCCTCCATGCTCTGGACACTACGCTGACAGACACAGCAAACCTTCTTGCCACAGCTCACATTGATGTGCCATCCTGGATAAGCTGCACTACCTGAGCCACTTGTGTGGGTTGTAGACTCCGTCTCATGCTACCACTAGAGTGAAAGCACCGCCAGCATTCAAAAGTGACCAAAACATCAGCCAGGAAGCATAGGAACTGAGAAGTGGTCTGTGGTCACCACCTGCAGAACCACTCCTTTATTGGGGGTGTCTTGCTAATTGCCTATAATTTCCACCTATTGTCTATCCCATTCGCACAACAGCATGTGAAATTGATTGTCACTCAGTGTTGCTTCCTAAGTGGACAGTTTGATTTCACAGAAGTGCGATTGACTTGGAGTTACATTGTGTTGTTTAAGTGTTCCCTTTATTTTTTTGAGCAGTGTATATAGGTCAGTATGGATTATATAGTCTGTCATATATCTAGAGGTTAGAATCGATAATATAGGCTGTGTACTATATGTGTAGAGGTCGGTATAGATTATATAGGCTGTGTACTATATGTGTAGAGGTCGGTATAGATTATATAGGCTGTGTACTATATGTGTAGAGGTCGGTATAGATTATATAGGATGTGTACTATATGTGTAAAGGTCGGTATGGATTATATAGGCTGTGTACTATATGTGTAGAGGTCGGTATAGATTATATAGGATGTGTACTGTATGTGTAGAGGTCAGTATATATTATATAGGCTGTGTACTATATATGTAAAGGTCGGTATGGATTATATAGGCTGTGTACTATATGTGTAAAGGTCAGTATATATTATATAGGCTGTGTACTATATATGTAAAGGTCGGAATGGATTATATAGGCTGTGTGCTATATGTGTAGAGGTCGGTATGGATTATATAGGCTGTGTACTATATGTGTAGAGGTCGGTATAGATTATATAGGCTGTGTACTATATGTGTAGAGGTCAGTATAGATTATATAGGATGTGTACTATATGTGTAGAGGTCGGTATGGATTATATAGGCTGTGTACTATATGTGTAGAGGTCAGTATAGATTATATAGGCTGTGTACTATATGTGTAGAGGTCAGTATGGATTATATAGGCTGTGTACTATATGTGTAGAGGCCGGTATAGATTATATAGGCTGTGTACTATATGTGTAGAGGCCGGTATAGATTATATAGGCTGTGTACTATATGTGTAGAGGTTAGTATGGATTATATAGGCTGTGTACTATATGTGTAGAGGTCAGTATATATTATATAGGATGTGTACTATATGTGTAGAGGTCGGTATGGATTATATAGGCTGTGTACTATATGTGTAGAGGTTAGTATGGATTATATAGGCTGTGTACTATATGTGTAGAGGCCGGTATAGATTATATAGGCTGTGTACTATATGTGTAGAGGTTAGTATGGATTATATAGGCTGTGTACTATATGTGTAGAGGTCGGTATGGATTATATAGGCTGTGTACTATATGTGTAGAGGTCGGTATGGATTATATAGGATGTGTACTATATGTGTAGAGGTCGGTATGGATTATATAGGCTGTGTACTATATGTGTAGAGGTTAGTATGGATTATATAGGCTGTGTACTATATGTGTAGAGGTCGGTATGGATTATATAGGCTGTGTACTATATGTGTAGAGGTTAGTATGGATTATATAGGCTGTGTACTATATGTGTAGAGGTCGGTATAGATTATATAGGATGTGTACTATATGTGTAGAGGTCGGTATGGATTATATAGGCTGTGTACTATATGTGTAGAGGTTAGTATGGATTATATAGGCTGTGTACTATATGTGTAGAGGTCGGTGTGGATTATATAGGCTGTGTACTATATGTGTAGAGGCCGGTATAGATTATATAGGCTGTGTACTATATGTGTAGAGGTCAGTATATATTATATAGGATGTGTACTATATGTGTAGAGGTCGGTATGGATTATATAGGCTGTGTACTATATGTGTAGAGGTTAGTATGGATTATATAGGCTGTGTACTATATGTGTAGAGGTCAGTATGGATTATATAGGATGTGTACTATATGTGTAGAGGTCGGTATGGATTATATAGGCTGTGTACTATATGTGTAGAGGTTAGTATGGATTATATAGGCTGTGTACTATATGTGTAGAGGTCGGTATGGATTATATAGGCGGTGTACTATATGTGTAGAGGTTAGTATGGATTATATAGGCTGTGTACTATATGTGTAGAGGTCGGTATAGATTATATAGGATGTGTACTATATGTGTAGAGGTCGGTATGGATTATATAGGCTGTGTACTATATGTGTAGAGGTTAGTATGGATTATATAGGCTGTGTACTATATGTGTAGAGGTCGGTGTGGATTATATAGGCTGTGTACTATATGTGTAGAGGTCGGTATAGATTATATAGGCTGTGTACTATATGTGTAGAGGTCGGTATGGATTGTATAGGATGTGTACTATATGTGTAGAGGTCGGTATAGATTATATAGGATGTGTACTATATGTGTAGAGGTCGGTGTGGATTATATAGGCTGTGTACTATATGTGTAGAGGTTAGTATGGATTATATAGGATGTGTACTATACAGGGAGTGCAGAATTATTAGGCAAGTTGTATTTTTGAGGATTAATTTTATTATTGAACAACAACCATGTTCTCAATGAACCCAAAAAACTCATTAATATCAAAGCTGAATATTTTTGGAAGTAGTTTTTAGTTTGTTTTTAGTTTTAGCTATTTTAGGGGGATATCTGTGTGTGCAGGTGACTATTACTGTGCATAATTATTAGGCAACTTAACAAAAAACAAATATATACCCATTTCAATTATTTATTTTTACCAGTGAAACCAATATAACATCTCAACATTCACAAATATACATTTCTGACATTCAAAAACAAAACAAAAACAAATCAGTGACCAATATAGCCACCTTTCTTTGCAAGGACACTCAAAAGCCTGCCATCCATGGATTCTGTCAGTGTTTTGATCTGTTCACCATCAACATTGCGTGCAGCAGCAACCACAGCCTCCCAGACACTGTTCAGAGAGGTGTACTGTTTTCCCTCCTTGTAAATCTCACATTTGATGATGGACCACAGGTTCTCAATGGGGTTCAGATCAGGTGAACAAGGAGGCCATGTCATTAGATTTTCTTATTTTATACCCTTTCTTGCCAGCCACGCTGTGGAGTACTTGGACGCGTGTGATGGAGCATTGTCCTGCATGAAAATCATGTTTTTCTTGAAGGATGCAGACTTCTTCCTGTACCACTGCTTGAAGAAGGTGTCTTCCAGAAACTGGCAGTAGGACTGGGAGTTGAGCTTGACTCCATCCTCAACCCGAAAAGGCCCCACAAGCTCATCTTTGATGATACCAGCCCAAACCAGTGCTCCACCTCCACCTTGCTGGCGTCTGAGTCGGACTGGAGCTCTCTGCCCTTTACCAATCCAGCCACGGGCCCATCCATCTGGCCCATCAAGACTCACTCTCATTTCATCAGTCCATAAAACCTTAGAAAAATCAGTCTTGAGATATTTCTTGGCCCAGTCTTGACGTTTCAGCTTGTGTGTCTTGTTCAGTGGTGGTCGTCTTTCAGCCTTTCTTACCTTGGCCATGTCTCTGAGTATTGCACACCTTGTGCTTTTGGGCACTCCAGTGATGTTGCAGCTCTGAAATATGGCCAAACTGGTGGCAAGTGGCATCTTGGCAGCTGCACGCTTGACTTTTCTCAGTTCATGGGCAGTTATTTTGCGCCTTGGTTTTTCCACACGCTTCTTGCGACCCTGTTGACTATTTTGAATGAAACGCTTGATTGTTCGATGATCACTCTTCAGAAGCTTTGCAATTTTAAGAGTGCTGCATCCCTCTGCAAGATATCTCACTATTTTTGACTTTTCTGAGCCTGTCAAGTCCTTCTTTTGACCCATTTTGCCAAAGGAAAGGAAGTTGCCTAATAATTATGCACACCTGATATAGGGTGTTGATGTCATTAGACCACACCCCTTCTCATTACAGAGATGCACATCACCTAATATGCTTAATTGGTAGTAGGCTTTCGAGCCTATACAGCTTGGAGTAAGACAACATGCATAAAGAGGATGATGTGGTCAAAATACTCATTTGCCTAATAATTCTGCACGCAGTGTATGTGTAGAGGTCGGTATGGATTATATAGGCTGTGTACTATATGTGTAGAGGTCGGTATGGATTATATAGGATGTGTACTATATGTGTAGAGGTCGGTATGGATTATATAGGCTGTGTACTATATGTGTAGAGGTCGGTATGGATTATATAGGCTGTGTACTATATGTGTAGAGGTCGGTATAGATTATATAGGCTGTGTACTATATGTGTAGAGGTTGGTATGGATTATACATGCTGTGTACTATATGTGTAGAGGTTAGTATGGATTATATAGGCTGTGTACTATATGTGTAGAGGTCAGTATGGATTATATAGGATGTGTACTATATGTGTAGAGGTTAGTATGGATTATATAGGCTGTGTACTATATGTGTAGAGGTCAGTATGGATTATATAGGCTGTGTACTATATGTGTAGAGGTCAGTATGGATTATATAGGCTGTGTACTATATGTGTAGAGGTCGGTATGGATTATATAGGCTGTGTACTATGTGTAGAGGTCGGTATAGATTATATAGGATGTGCACTATATGTGTAGAGGTCGGTATGGATTATATATAATGTTTCATATATATATATATATATATATATATACACTGCTCAAAAAAATAAAGGGAACACAAAAATAACCACATCCTAGATCTGAGTTAATTAAATATTCTTCAGAAATACTTTGTTCTTTACATAGTTGAATGTGCTGACAACAAAATCACACAAAAATAAAAAATGGAAATCAAATTTTTCAACCCATGGAGGTCTGGATTTGGAGTCACCCTCAAAATTAAAGTGGAAAAACACACTACAGGCTGATCCAACTTTGATGTAATGTCCTTAAAACAAGTCAAAATGAGGCTCAGTAGTGTGTGTGGCCTCCACGTGCCTGTATGACCTCCCTACAACGCCTGTGCATGCTCCTGATGAGGTGGCGGACGGTCTCCTGAGGGATCTCCTCCCAGACCTGGACTAAAGCATCTGCCAACTCCTGGACAGTCTGTGGTGCAACGTGACGTTGGTGGATAGAGCGAGACATGATGTCCCAGATGTGCTCAATTGGATTCAGGTCTGGGGAACGGGCGGGCCAGTCCATAGCATCAATGCCTTCGTCTTGCAGGAACTGCTGGCACACTCCAGCCACATGAGGTCTAGCATTGTCTTGCATTAGGAGGAACCCAGGGCCAACCGCACCAGCATATGGTCTCACAAGGGGTCTGAGGATCTCATCTCGGTACCTAATGGCAGTCAGGCTACCTCTGGCGAGCACATGGAGGGCTGTGCGGCCCTCCAAAGAAATGCCACCCCACACCATTACTGACCCAATGCCAAACTGGTCATGCTGGAGGATGTTGCAGGCAGCAGAACGTTCTCCACGGCGTCTCCAGACTCTGTCACGTCTGTCACATGTGCTCAGTGTGAACCTGCTTTCATCTGTGAAGAGCACAGGGCGCCAGTGGCGAATTTGCCAATCTTGGTGTTCTCTGGCAACTGCCAAACGTCCTGCACGGTGTTGGGCTGTAAGCACAACCCCCACCTGTGGACGTCGGGCCCTCATATCACCCTCATGGAGTCTGTTTCTGACCGTTTGAGCAGACACATGCACATTTGTGGCCTGCTGGAGGTCATTTTGCAGGGCTCTGGCAGTGCTCCTCCTGTTCCTCCTTGCACAAAGGCGGAGGTAGCGGTCCTGCTGTTGGGTTGTTGCCCTCCTACGGCCTCCTCCACGTCTCCTGATGTACTGGCCTGTCTCTTGGTAGCACCTCCATGCTCTGGACACTACGCTGACAGACACAGCAAACCTTCTTGCCACAGCTCGCATTGATGTGCCATCCTGGATAAGCTGCACTACCTGAGCCACTTGTGTGGGTTGTAGACTCCGTCTCATGCTACCACTAGAGTGAAAGCACCGCCAGCATTCAAAAGTGACCAAAACATCAGCCAGGAAGCATAGGAACTGAGAAGTGGTCTGTGGTCACCACCTGCAGAACCACTCCTTTATTGGGGTGTCTTGCTAATTGCCTATAATTTCCACCTGTTGTCTATCCCATTTGCACAACAGCATGTGAAATTGATTGTCACTCAGTGTTGCTTCCTAAGTGGACAGTTTGATTTCACAGAAGTGGGATTGACTTGGAGTTACATTGTGTTGTTTAAGTGTTCCCTTTATTTTTTTGAGCAGTGTATATAGGTCAGTATGGATTATATAGTCTGTCATATATCTAGAGGTTAGAATCGATAATATAGGCTGTGTACTATATGTGTAGAGGTCGGTATAGATTATATAGGATGTGTACTATATGTGTAAAGGTCGGTATGGATTATATAGGATGTGTACTGTATGTGTAGAGGTCAGTATATATTATATAGGCTGTGTACTATATGTGTAGAGGTCGGTATGGATTATATAGGTTGTGTACTATATGTGTAGAGGTCAGTATATATTATATAGGCTGTGTACTATATGTGTAGAGGTCAGTATAGATTATATAGGCTGTGTGCTATATGTGTAGAGGTCGGTATGGATTATATAGGATGTGTACTATATGTGTAGAGGTCGGTATGGATTATATAGGCTGTGTACTATATGTGTAAAGGTCGGTATGGATTATATAGGCTGTGTACTATATGTGTAGAGGTCAGTATAGATTATATAGGCTGTGTACTATATGTGTAGAGGTCGGTATGGATTATATAGGATGTGTACTATATGTGTAGAGGTCGGTATAGATTATATAGGATGTGTACTATATGTGTAGAGGTCAGTATATATTATATAGGCTGTGTACTATATGTGTATAGGTCAGTATATATTATATAGGCTGTGTACTATATGTGTAGAGGTCGGTATAGATTATATAGGATGTGTACTATATGTGTAGAGGTCGGTATAGATTATATAGGATGTGTACTATATGTGTAGAGGTCGGTATAGATTATATAGGATGTGTACTATATATGTAGAGGTCGGTATGGATTATATAGGATGTGTACTATATGTGTAGAGGTCGGTATAGATTATATAGGATGTGTACTATATGTGTAGAGGTCGGTATAGATTATATAGGATGTGTACTATATGTGTAGAGGTCAGTATATATTATATAGGCTGTGTACTATATGTGTAGAGGTCAGTATATATTATATAGGCTGTGTACTATATGTGTAGAGGTCGGTATAGATTATATAGGATGTGTACTATATGTGTAGAGGTCGGTATAGATTATATAGGATGTGTACTATATGTGTAGAGGTCGGTATAGATTATATAGGATGTGTACTATATGTGTAGAGGTCGGTATGGATTATATAGGCTGTGTACTATATGTGTAGAGGTCGGTATAGATTATATAGGATGTGTACTATATATGTAGAGGTCGGTATGGATTATATAGGATGTGTACTATATGTGTAGAGGTCGGTATAGATTATATAGGATGTGTACTATATGTGTAAAGGTCGGTATGGATTATATAGGCTGTGTACTATATGTGTAGAGGTCGGTATAGATTATATAGGTTATCTAATATATAAAGCTGAGTGTATGTGTATGTGTGTATGTCCGCTAACGGAATCCGCACCGTTGCATTTACTATCACAGTTTTGGCCCACAGGTCCATCAGGTGTCCGGGAAGGTTTTAGACCAGGTCTCAGCTCTCTAGGACGTACCGTTCCTGAGATATTCCCCAAAAAAATGCATGAATGATTAGCCAATAGAAGCTTGGCCACATGACCCTTATCAGACAATAGAAGCTCGCAGGTCCTTCAGCCTCCACATACAGTTTTACTTCAGGTTTCCATAACACAGCCATTTATCTTCACTGCTGTAGGAGAGCTTTAACCCCTTAAGGACTCGGCCCTATTTCACCTTAAGGACTCGGCCATTTTTTGCAAATCTGACCAGTGTCACTTTAAGTGCTGATAACTTTAAAACGCTTTGACTTATCCAGGCCGTTCTGAGATTGTTTTCTCGTCACATAATGTACTTCATGACACTGGTAAAATGAAGTAAAAAAAATTCATTTTTATTTATAAAAAAAATACCAAATTTACCAAAAATTGGGAAAAATGTGCAAATTTCCAAGTTTCAATTTCTCTACTTCTATAATACATAGTAATACCTCCAAAAATAGTTATTACTTTACATCCCCCATATGTCTACTTCGTGTTTGGATCATTTTGGGAATAATATTTTATTTTTTGGGGATGTTACAAGGCTTAGTTTAAAAGCAAATCTTGAAATTTTTCAGAAATTTTAGGGACCAGTTCAGGTCTGAAGTCACTTTGCGAGGCTTACATAATAGAAACCACCCAAAAATTACCCCATTCTATAAACTACACCCCTCAAGGTATTCAAAACAGATTGAAACTACGAAACTACGGGATAGGGTGGCAGTATTGTTGGTACTAGTTTAGGGTACATATGATTTTTGGTTGCTCTATATGACACTTTTTCTGAGGCAAGATAACGAGAAATAGCTGTTTTGGCACCGTTTTTACTTTTTGTTATTTACAACATTCATCTGACAGGTTAGATCATGTGGTATTTTTATAGACCAGGTTGTCACGGACGCAGCGATATCTAATATGTATACTTTTTTTTTTTTTATGTAAGTTTTACACAATAACAGCTTTTTTTCCCCAAAAAAAATTGATGTTTTAGTGTCTCCATATTCTGAGCCATAGTTTTTTTATTTTTTAGGCGATTGTCTCAGGTAGGGGCTCATTTTTTGCGGGATGAGGTGACGGTTAGATTGGTACTATTTTGGTGGGCAAACGCCTTTTTGATCGCTTGCTGTTGTACTTTTTGTGATGTCAGGTGACCAAAAAAATGGTTTATTTAGCACAGTTTATATTTTTTACGGTGTTCATCTGAGGGGTTAGGTCATGTGATATGTTTATAGAGCCGGTCGATACGGACGCGGCGATACCTAATATGTATACTTTTTTTTTTCCCCCTATTTTTTACCAATTTTTTTCTTTACTTTATTTGGGGAAAATGACGTTTTTGTTTATTTTTACTTGAAATTTTCAATTTTTTGGGGGGAAAACTTTATTTTTTCACTTTTTTTTTGTCCCACTTTGGGAACTTTTGGGGGTCTAATCCTTTACAATGCATTCCAATACTTCTGTATTGTAATGCATTGGCTGTATGAGTAATACTGTGTGTATTAGTCATACAGCTTCCGGGGCCTGTGAGATCCGGGGGGCTGGATCCAGGGGGCTGGATCTCACAGGCTCGTCACTTGAAGGCAGCGCGATGCCTTCCTTAGACATCACGCTGCCTTCCCAGCCATCGGGTCCCCTCCACAGCCCCATGGGGACCCGATGGGACCGCCGCACCAGGTAAAAGCCGCAAACCGCAGGTCGCCGACACGGGGGGTCACGGGACCCCCCCGCACATTTAGCCGAGGTGCCTGCTCAATGATTCGGCGGTGATCGGAACAACACATGACGTACCGGTACATCATGTGTCCTTAAGGATTTGGGAACCATGCCGTACCGATACGTCATGGGTCCCTAAGGGGTTAAAGGAAATTGCGTCACCAGGATAACCGCTATTGAAATAAAGCCGTGGCCTAATAGCACTTAGAACCTTATTTCCAGATGGGCCTTTGTGTCGGCAATAGATGTGTTTATCCTCTGAAAACCCCGTTTATTTGGTTTGCAGATGATCCAGTAAGGTGCCCAGAGGGGCGTCACTCTTGCAGGAAGGAGCCCAGACACGCCCCCTGCCACAATGTGTCCACACTCAAAAGACTTAAAACCCCGCCCCCAGGTTCTGCTAAGCCACGCCTCTGATCTGGATAGGCCACACCCCCTCCCACTCCTGAGCCAACGGGGATTGAAAAAATGAAGGTAACAATCAACCTCTGTCAGCTGCAGGGGTCTGATGGAGGGTGACGTCCTCCCTGCAGATCACACTCAGACAGTACAGTGCTGCTGTCTTAGAGTGAGCTGTTCAAAAGGACACGCCCCCGATCCAGTAAAGGCCACCGTTAAGGGGGCGGGCCCCTGTGGAGGTCACTGTCAAGGAGTGGTATGCTGTAAAAGTAACTGTTAAAGGGGAAGGCTGCTGTAAAGGTCAAAGTTAAGGGGGTGGGCTGCTGTAGAGATCCAATTTTAAGAGACGGGGCACAGTGGGGGGGAGGCAGTGTAAAGGAGTGGGGGGGCTGTGGAGGTCACTGTTATGGTGGATAGTGTTGATATCTTTTAACTACACACTCAAACCTTAACAGCCCAGCTAGTGTGGTACTTACCGGTGTAGGGTGATGGCAGTCCCGGTGTCTGAATTGCAGCTTCGGGCAGCGGCGGAGAGCAGAGGGACGGATTGGCTGCAGGAATCCATCCAGGGATTGCTGCCGGGGTCGGGGGAGGCGTCACGGAGTCCCCCAGTTGCCGGCCGCGTAGGGTTAGGCCTCCGGCGCGCCTTAGTCCCGATGAGACCCCGCGGGTCCGGCGCAAGATCGGGAGCCCCTCCCGGGGCCCTCCAGCACGCGCCGCGGGTAGGAGCACAGGGGCCCGGCGGTCGTGTGCTGGGAGGAATCCACATGTGAGGCGGGACCCGGAGAGGGGGCAGCCAGGCGCCCCCTCGTTAGCAGCAGTCATCGGTGGAGCAGGAGCAGGTTCGGCAGCAGCCCCGGTCGGGGGTGTGTGTGCCCGGCGGGGGAGAGCGAGGCAGTCGGGTCCGGGTGCACGGCGGAGTCAAGATGGCGGCCCTGTGCTGGATGAGAGAGTCGGGCAGCAGGATGCTGGCCCAGAGGCGACGTCTGCCCAGGCGGTGGCAGCCCCTAGTGGCGAAGCTGCAGTACTGCAGGTTTGGAGGACTGCGAGGTCAGGAGAGAATGCGGTTGGTGCAGAAGAGCCCAGGACGTCCGGAAGTGTCGGCTACGCCAGTCAAGCTCCACACTATCACGTTACGGCTGGTGGAATCACAGCGTCCACGCAGCTAGGTGAGACACATGGGGATTCTCCATTAACGGTTTCTTGCTTGGGGGGGCTCCGGGGGTTTGGGGGGGCCCGGGGGCATCCGTCACGGGCGGTTTGGGGGAATTGCTGTTGGGTTTGCGGGAGCTGGTTAAGGGTCTGGTGGGAGCTGGGCAGGCGTCCGGGTCGCCAGTGCGGGGGTTGCCGGGGTCTACACTTGAGGTCACTAGTGGGGGGGGGTCGCCAGGGGGGAGGCGGCTGTGAGCGCGTCCGGGGGGGGGCAGCGGTTCCGCTAGGCTCGGCTGAGGGGGAGAAGGAGGGGGCGAGGGATAATGGGGAACCTAGAATGGATGACGCGAGGGGCGAAGTATATGTGTGCTTTGAGGGGCCCCTGGGGGCCCACTTGAAGCCGGAGGTTAAGGAAAGAATTTGGAGGGGAGAATATGTCGACATATTCTCGTTGCTCCCGCTGGAGCGTTTTAATTTGTACAGGGACAAGAGGGAGGATAAAAAGAAGGAAGAGGAAGATAAGCGGCGGCACCGGCTGATTCCGAGGACATTTTCCAACTAGTCACAGGCATTTGTGATCCTGGCCAGCGTCATTGGGGAGAAGGCGCCGGAAAACTGCTCCGCACTTTTTTGTTACCAGGATGCGATTGGGGAAGCATACCGGGTGTACGGGGGACAAGGGTGGCTGCGTTATGATGAGCAGTTTCGGCAGCGGAAGGCAGTGCATACAAGCATCCGATGGGACCATAAGGACATCGGCTTGTGGATGCGGGTGATGGCCCCGGTTAGGGCAGGACAGTCCTTTCAGGGAGGAGCCGGGGGTTCGGGGCATGCGGAGCGCTCGGTGGCCTCTCAAAAGGGGTTATGTTTCCAGTTTAATGAGGGGGGATGCAAGTATGGGGACAAGTGTAAGTTCAAGCACGAATGTTCCTCTTGCGGTGGGAATCACGGAGCGCAGAGATGCTTCGAGGGAAGGAAAGGGCGGAGTTGGGGGGACGCAGCTGGAAAAGGGGCGGACGCCAATTCGGGTGGCCGAGATGGCGCCGTTCCTAAGTAGGTATCCGGACGCGGGGGCTGCGGAGTTCCTTCTGAGGGGTTTTCGGGAGGGTTTTCGCATCCCGTTTGTGGAAGGGGGCTGGGTGGAAAAGGGGGGCGGAACTTGCGTTCGGCGGCGGAGTTCCCCTGCGTGGTGTCAGAAGTTAAGGAAGGAGGTTGAATTGGGGCGCATGGCAGGTCCCTTTGCCGGAGTTGAGGGTGTCACCGCTGGGGGTAGTTCCAAAGAAGGAGCCTAACAAATTTCGTCTCATACATCACCTTTCGTTTCCAAAAGGGGATTCGGTTAACGACGGGATCGCACCGGAATTGTGTTCGGTAGTTTATACCTCATTTGATGAGGCGGTTCGTTGGGTTAGGGAGTACGGGCAAGGGGCGCTGTTAGCCAAGGTGGACATTGAGGCGGCATTTCGGCTGTTGTCGGTGCACCCTGAGTGTCAACATTTGCTGGGCTGTTTTTGGGAGGGTGGGTTTTTTGTTGATAGATGTTTGCCCATGGGTTGTTCGGTTTCGTGTGCGTATTTTGAGTCTTTTAGTATATTTTTGGAGTGGGTTGCGTGGGAACAGTCGGGTTGGGGGTCCATCATCCATTATTTGGATGAATTTTTGTTCATTGGGCCGCCAGGGGGGAGTGGTTGTTCGATTATGTTACACTCTTTCGAGGCAATGGCTCAGCGTTTTGGGGTGCCATTAGCGTCGGAAAAAACTGAGGGCCCTACTACTGTTTTGAGCTTTTTGGGCATAGTCATCGACACGGTGGCGATGGAGTGTAGGCTACCAGAGAACAAGGTGCTGGATTTGAGACGGGGGGTGGCGGCGGCGGGTGGGCGTAAAAAGATGCGGCTGCGGGAGGTTCAGTCATTGTTGGGGAAGCTTAACTTCGCGTGCCGTATTATGCCCATGGGGCAAATTTTTTGTAGACGGTTGGCGAGGGCAACAGCGGGAGTCCAGTCCCCTCATCATTTTGTGCGGCTCCAACGGGAGGTGCGCGAGGATTTGGGGGTGTGGGCATCCTTTCTAAAAGGGTACAATGGGCGGTCTTTGTGGATGGCGGACGTCATGACGGCAGCGGATCTTGACTTGTATACGGACGCTGCGGTGGGTTAGGTTTTGGGGCTTATTTGCAAGGACGGTGGTGCGTGGTGGAATGGCCAGAGAAATGGAAGGAAGAAGGGTGGGTGAAGAACCTTGTGTTGCTGGAGCTTTTTCCCATTGTGGTGGCGGTGGCTATATGAGGGGAGTTCTTTAGAAGCAGAAAAGTGCGCTTCCATTGTGATCATTTGGGGGTGGTGGAATCCATAAATCACCTGTCGACCTCGTCACCGCCAGTGGTGCGCTTACTGCAACACTTGGTTCTGGTCTTATTGTCGCTGAATTCTTGGATAGTCGCGGCCCATGTCCCAGGGGTGGATAACTCAATTGCGGATGCTTTGTCCCGTTTCCAGTGGGACCGGTTTCGGGTGCTGGCACCGGAGGCGGACGAGGAAGGAACGGGCTTCCCGCAGGAATTGTGGAACCTGCCATTCGGTCGGTAGACGAGTTGGTGAGGTGGTCCTTGGCGTCTGGGACTTGGGCAGCGTACGGGAATGCATGGGATCTGTGGGAAGCATGGCGGCAGCGTTTTCAAGGGTGTGGGTTTGAGGAAGGGGTGTTGTTGCTGCTGTTTGTGGGTCACTGCAGGGAGGAAGGCTGGTCGGTATCCAGGATGAGCAAGTTTATGGCGGGTGTGGCGTTTGGGTGCAAGAGCTGGGGTGGGCAAGATGTTACGAAGTCCTTCTGGGTTGTTCAGGCATTGAAGGGTTGGAGAAATTCATCTGTACAAGGGGATCAACGCTGGCCGGTCTCTTTTTGGGTTGTTGGGGGATTTGTGTGGGCAATTGAGGCAAGTTTGTGTGTCAGTGGGAGAAGAACGGTTGTTTCAGTTGGCCTTTTCTCTAGCATTTTTTGGGGCGTTGAGGATAGGGGAATTGGTTAGTCCAAGCAGGTTCCGTGTGGGGGGTTTGAGAAGGGAGGATGTGGAACTTTTTCATGACAGGATCGAATTTAGGATTAGGCGGTCGAAAACAGATCAGTTGGGTAAGGGGTGCCGGGTGGTTTTGTTTCAGGCAGAGGGTTCGCTGGTTTGCCCGGTACGATGTCTTAGGGACTTTGGGGGGCGGGGACTTGGAGGGGAGGGGCCGCTGTTGGTTCACGAGGACGGATCGTTCCTGTCTCGGTTTCAGTTTATAGCGGTGTTTCGGGATTGTTTAAAACGGCTGGGTAAGGACCCCTTGTTGTTTGGGGGTCACTCCTTTCGCATTGGTGCGGCCACAGAGGCGGCTCGTAGAGGCCTGGGGGATGAAGTGATTTGTCACATAGGTCGTTGGGAGTCTGTCCGGTTTAGGTCATATGTGCGGCCGGCATTGTTATGAGGGAGTTGGGTTGGGGGGGACAGAGTGTGTTGGGGGGTGAGAGGGCAGTTCTATCGTTGACTATTTGTTTTTGTTTTGCAGGTGGTGTGGCTTGCCTGGTATGGATTATGGGACATGCCTACGTGTTTTGGGGGGCGTTGCGGGCGGATGTTAGACCGGAAGGTAGGCAGCTGGGTGTGGCAAGGGACGTGGCGGTGGTCAGGTGGTTGGGAATGAGAGGCATGATGTGGAACAGGGTCTTGCCTGAGTTTCACAGGTTTGCAAGGCTGGATTCTCCCCCGGGGGTTTTGGTGTTGCATGTGGGGGGGGGAATGATTTGGGTGTGCGCCCCTGTAGGGAGCTCACCAAGGATATCAAATTTGATCTGCTTAGGTTGTGGGCAGTTTCCTCTTTGTGGTGCTCAGGGTTGCAGGACGGGATTGAGGTGGATTTGCGGGTGTGGCGGGACGCAAGGGGGTGAGGTATTCCCCCCCTTGGGTTGTGGGCGGTGGGGGGGTCCTTGGAGTTGGTGGTTATAGTGGCTCTGGCGTGGTGGGGAGGGAGCCAAAGGAGGCTCTGGACTCCCCAGGGATTGGATGATGGAGTGGCATATGGCGGGTATCTGCCCTCGTGTTGCACAGGGTTGACGGGTTCTGCCTCTGAACTGGCATTTAACGGCTAGAGGTAATATGAAGGAAAGGCGAGGGCAGTTACCCAGCTGGTTTTTGGGGCTCCAAGGACCCTCCCCGTGGTCTCAGTTAATGTTATTTAATATTTATGTTATGTAGGTTCATAATAAAATGGCTGCTGTGGCCAATAAAATCCACCTAGGTTGTCGCCTATTATTGGGGATGGGGGTAAGGTAAAGAGAGCGAGACGACAATACCCTGGTCAAGCAGTGGTTGGAGGAGCTCTAGGCTGAATTCATGGGACTCTAATTAGAATTAATCAGACCTTTCCCCAGAGAGAAGGGCGTCTGATATCAGCGCACAGGCTGCAGGGGCGTCCATAATTACACAACCATCTTTGTCCCTGGGATGTGCAGTCTCGTCTCCCACGTCTGTGGTCCCAGAGTCGTCGTGTAAACACCTCCCTTCTCCGCACGGCCGCCTGGCCTGACACCTGTCCTCTTATCGAGCTGACCAGAACCGTCCATTCAGACCATCAGGAAAGGTTCATCTTCACCATGGTCTGAAGGAGCCGCAGTAGAACGCATCCATCTCCAGACTGACAGATCCCTTTCTAGGAGGATGGGTTCATCACTAGTGGAATTCTGCATCTGCCATGTAATACTGAACACTAATACTGGACACTGATAGATCCCTACATTACTGGTCCCATGGATACCTACATTACTGGTCCCATGGATCCCTACATTACTGAACACTAATAGATCCTTACATTACTGAACACTAATAGATCCCTACATTACTGGTCCCATGGATCCCTACATTACTGAACACTAATAGATCCTTACATTACTGGTCCCATGGATCCCTACATTACTGGACACTGATAGATCCCTACATTACTGGACACTAATAGATCCCTACATTACTGGACACTGATAGATCCCTACATTACTGGTCCCATGGATCCCTACATTACTGGACACTGATAGATCCCTACATTACTGGTCTGTGATGGATCCCGACACTAATGGATCCCTACATTACTGGTCTGTATTGGACCCCTACATTTGTGGCCCCCCGCCTGATCTTACTTTGGGCCTTCTAGATGACTGTATTTGGGGGCTCGTGTGAGATCTTTCCGGTGGCTTTGTCTTCTCAGGAAAGTCTCGGGGTTTTGTGGCGGATGTGAAGGATCTGGGCCTGGACTGATTCTGACATTTCTCCAGAGAGGACAGGATCCTCCAGTTGAGGGGAGTAGAATTGTCCATTCTTGGCCCCACGAAGCGTCTCGCCGGCCTCTCCAGGATTTCCTATAGTGATTTATATTTTTGCAGATCGTGTCCTCCTCATCTATACAGAGAATCCTGGATCCATATGTGACAGGAGGAGCTGATATCTGCTCTATGACGGGGCACTATCTAGGGTTAGCGGACAGGATCCTAATTAACGTGGGTGGACGGGTGATATCTGCCCGGGAGGGGTAATCCATTACTCCACCTGTCAGACGAGCCTCCTGGGCCTGGAACCTGTGTAGGATGATAGGGGACAAGCTGTGTGTGTAGCTGGTGTGAGGGGGGCGCCCCCTCCTGGTGGAGCGCTGGCCGCGCCGCTCATGGGCCCTTATTACATCCATGTCAGAAGAAAAGACTGGAAATGTGCAGTCATTGAGTTAATTAGCTTTGAATGGAATTAAAACCGGGTTGAGCGCCCGGCATTAGCGCCGTCCTTGTTGTTAATGTCAGATGAATATATGACAAAGCGGCGCGGTGCAGAACCTATTACTACAGAGGATTGGAGCGGCGCGCGGCGGCGGCGGAGACAATGAATCTTCCTTTGTGTTCTTGTAATTAGGACACAATATTGCTGGGTACGCGATGCCCACCATCCCGGGCGGCATGCAGTTCCTGTGATAAAATCTTCACTCGCCGCCAAGTGACACATGTAATATTACCTTTAACAAGGCTTCGCCATGCATGCAAATTGAATTAAATATGCAGAGCGCAGATTTGTGCGATAATTAAGATAAAAATCGGCGTCAGGTGAAACCCTGGTGGAGATCTGTAAGCGCTTGACGCCTCTCCAGCAAAGCGTTCATGTTAATTGCTTTTAATATCCCTGCTTAACGCGGAGACGGATAATCTATAGGAAATATTCTAAGTAAACACCATCCTTCTGAAAGACAGTCCAGAAAATTGTCCGCCAGGCGTGGGCTCAGCACAGGGGCGCCTGGATGTCGGGGTGCAGGAGGATTATCCTGACCACGGCCTCACGCCCTCCGTCCTGCTTATCAGAACGCTCCATAATGACTCATTTCCATAGAAATGAGCGATGCTCCTGATAGGCCTGGTGACAATGAATTTGTAATGAAGCGATTCGCCGCTCACAAGGACAATATTTTTATTTCATGTGCGGATTGATTTCCAGGGCCGGATAAAGGCCTATTGTGGGAGGAAGTCCGGGCAGAGCCTCCAGCTGGGCATTCCCATTATCCGTGATAAACTCCCTGCTGGGTCCCAGGGTTAAGAGTCTAATTATTAATTATCTCCCTCCATCATTGATATGTAAATGAGAACACACTTCAGGGCCCCTGACAAGCGCCCCTAATTTGTCAATAATGATTGTGGCCCGTGACCCTTAACAGGGCAGCGAGTGAGGGGCTGATTTATAGGAGCGCGCTGACAGCAGGAGCCGAGAGCAGATAAAAGGAGGGAGATTGGAGGAAGCAGGATGATGAATGGAGAACAAGGCCGCAGCTCATCATCTCATTACTGGCCCTGCTCTTCCCCTAAGAGCTAATGTACCAAGTCATTGCCTCCCTCACTGCGGGATTTACTGCCACCAGCCAGGCCCACCGCACGGCCCCCTCCTCCTCCTCCTCCTCCTCACAGCCATTTAGCACTGACAGGAATCCATGTTGGATCTGTGACCAGGTCTCTTATCAGTAGTCTCCTCTGACCTTGTCCTCACTCACCAGAAGACCCTCAGACCCATCATAAACACAGAGGAGGGGGGAGACACCAAATCCGAAAGGATGTATGAGAGCTTGGCCTTTCCATCAGCAGTTGTTGGGAAGACATGACTACAGCTCTGAACTCCACCAATAAACATTAAAGATTCATCTGGAGATCAGACAATTAGATTCTCCACCTGCAGAAATGAGTAGATGGAAGTAAAGACCGGAGGAACGGAGGGATGAGCATTCTGAGTATAGTGTAGGAGGAAGGAAAGACTGGAGGAACGGAGGGATGAGCATTCTGGGTATAATGTAGGAGGAAGGAAAGACTGGAGGAACGGAGGGATGAGCATTCTGAGTATAATGTAGATGGAAGTAAAGACCGGAGGAACGGAGGGATGAGCATTCTGAGTATAATGTAGGAGGAAGGAAAGACCGGAGGAACAGAGGGATGAGCATTCTAAGTATAATGTAGGAGGAAGGGAAGACTGGAGGAACAGAGGGATGAGCATTCTGGGTATAATGTAGGAGGAAGGAAAGACCGGAGGAACGGAGGGATGAGCATTCTGAGTATAATGTAGGAGGAAGGGAAGACTGGAGGAACGGAGGGATGAGCATTCTGAGTATAATGTAGGAGGAAGTAAAGACCGGAGGAACGGAGGGATGAGCTTTCTAAGTATAATGTAGGAGGAAGGAAAGACTGGAGGAACGGAGCGATGAGCATTCTGAGTATAATGTAGGAGGAAGGAAAGACTGGAGGAACGGAGGGATGAGCATTCTGGGTATAATGTAGGAGGAAGGAAAGACTGAAGGAACGGAGGGATGAGCATTCTGAGTATAATGTAGGAGGAAGGGAAGACTGGAGGAACGGAGGGATGAGCATTCTGGGTATAATGTAGGAGGAAGGGAAGACTGGAGGAACGGAGCGATGAGCATTCTGAGTATAATGTAGGAGGAAGGAAAGACTGGAGGAACGGAGGGATGAGCATTCTGGGTATAATGTAGGAGGAAGGAAAGACCGGAGGAACGGAGGGATGAGCATTCTAAGTATAGTGTAGGAGGAAGGAAACACCGGAGGAACAGAGGGATGAGCATTCTAAGTATAGTGTAGGAGGAAGGAAAGACCGGAGGAACAGAGGGATGAGCATTCTAAGTATAGTGTAGGAGGAAGGAAAGACTGGAGGAACGGAGGGATGAGCATTCTGGGTATAATGTAGGAGGAAGTAAAGACTGGAGGAACGGAGGGATGAGCATTCTGAGTATAATGTAGGAGGAAGTAAAGACTGGAGGAACGGAGGGATGAGCATTCTGGGTATAATGTAGGAGGAAGGGAAGACTGGAGGAACGGAGGGATGAGCATTCTAAGTATAGTGTAGGAGGAAGGAAAGACTGGAGGAACGGAGGGATGAGCATTCTGAGTATAATGTAGGAGGAAGGAAAGACTGGAGGAACGGAGGGATGAGCATTCTGGGTATAATGTAGGAGGAAGGAAAGACTGAAGGAACGGAGGGATGAGCATTCTGAGTATAATGTAGGAGGAAGGGAAGACTGGAGGAACGGAGGGATGAGCATTCTGGGTATAATGTAGGAGGAAGGGAAGACTGGAGGAACGGAGCGATGAGCATTCTGAGTATAATGTAGGAGGAAGGAAAGACTGGAGGAACGGAGGGATGAGCATTCTGGGTATAATGTAGGAGGAAGGAAAGACCGGAGGAACGGAGGGATGAGCATTCTAAGTATAGTGTAGGAGGAAGGAAACACCGGAGGAACAGAGGGATGAGCATTCTAAGTATAGTGTAGGAGGAAGGAAAGACCGGAGGAACAGAGGGATGAGCATTCTAAGTATAGTGTAGGAGGAAGGAAAGACTGGAGGAACGGAGGGATGAGCATTCTGGGTATAATGTAGGAGGAAGTAAAGACTGGAGGAATGGAGGGATGAGCATTCTGAGTATAATGTAGGAGGAAGTAAAGACTGGAGGAACGGAGGGATGAGCATTCTGGGTATAATGTAGGAGGAAGGGAAGACTGGAGGAACGGAGGGATGAGCATTCTAAGTATAATGTAGGAGGAAGGAAAGA
Source organism: Bufo bufo (assembly GCF_905171765.1). NCBI lineage: Eukaryota > Metazoa > Chordata > Amphibia > Anura > Bufonidae > Bufo > Bufo bufo. The sequence continues at coordinate 234,850,543 of NC_053395.1, forward strand.
CTGGAGGAACGGAGGGATGAGCATTCTGGGTATAATGTAGGAGGAAGGAAAGACTGGAGGAACGGAGGGATGAGCATTCTGAGTATAATGTAGGAGGAAGGGAAGACTGGAGGAACGGAGGGATGAGCATTCTGGGTATAATGTAGGAGGAAGGGAAGACTGGAGGAACGGAGCGATGAGCATTCTGAGTATAATGTAGGAGGAAGGAAAGACTGGAGGAACGGAGGGATGAGCATTCTGGGTATAATGTAGGAGGAAGGAAAGACCGGAGGAACGGAGGGATGAGCATTCTAAGTATAGTGTAGGAGGAAGGAAAGACCGGAGGAACAGAGGGATGAGCATTCTAAGTATAGTGTAGGAGGAAGGAAAGACCGGAGGAACAGAGGGATGAGCATTCTAAGTATAGTGTAGGAGGAAGGAAAGACTGGAGGAACGGAGGGATGAGCATTCTGGGTATAATGTAGGAGGAAGTAAAGACTGGAGGAACGGAGGGATGAGCATTCTGAGTATAATGTAGAAGGAAGGAAAGACTGGAGGAACAGAGGGATGAGCATTCTGAGTATAATGTAGGAGGAAGGGAAGACTGGAGGAACAGAGGGATGAGCATTCTAAGTATAGTGTAGGAGGAAGGAAAGACTGGAGGAACGGAGGGATGAGCATTCTGGGTATAGTGTAGGAGGAAGGAAAGACCGGAGGAACGGAGGGATGAGCATTCTGAGTATAATGTAGAAGGAAGGGAAGACTGGAGGAACGGAGCGATGAGCATTCTGAGTATAATGTAGAAGGAAGGGAAGACTGGAGGAACGGAGGGATGAGCATTCTGAGTATAGTGTAGGAGGAAGGAAAGACCGGAGGAACGGAGGGATGAGCATTCTGAGTATAATGTAGGAGGAAGGAAAGACTGGAGGAACGGAGTGATGAGCATTCTGAGTATAATGTAGAAGGAAGGGAAGACTGGAGGAACGGAGGGATGAGCATTCTGAGTATAATGTAGAAGGAAGGGAAGACTGGAGGAACGGAGCGATGAGCATTCTGAGTATAATGTAGGAGGAAGGAAAGACTGGAGGAACGGAGCGATGAGCATTCTGAGTATAATGTAGAAGGAAGGGAAGACTGGAGGAATGGAGGGATGAGCATTCTGATTATAATGTAGAAGGAAGGAAAGACTGGAGGAACAGAGGGATGAGCATTCTGAGTATAATGTAGGAGGAAGGGAAGACTGGAGGAACGGAGGGATGAGCATTCTGAGTATAATGTAGAAGGAAGGGAAGACTGGAGGAACGGAGGGATGAGCATTCTGAGTATAATGTAGGAGGAAGGAAAGACTGGAGGAACGGAGCGATGAGCATTCTGAGTATAATGTAGAAGGAAGGGAAGACTGGAGGAACGGAGGGATGAGCATTCTGAGTATAATGTAGGAGGAAGGGAAGACTGGAGGAACAGAATGATGAGCATTTTGAGTATAATGTAGGAGGAAGTAAAGACTGGAGGAACGGAGGGATGAGCATTCTGAGTATAATGTAGAAGGAAGGGAAGACTGGAGGAACGGAGGGATGAGCATTCTGGGTATAATGTAGGAGGAAGGAAAGAGTGGAGGAACGGAGGGATGAGCATTCTGAGTATAATGTAGGAGGAAGGAAAGACTGGAGGAACGGAGGGATGAGCATTCTGAGTATAATGTAGGAGGAAGGGAAGACTGGAGGAACAGAGGGATGAGCATTCTAAGTATAGTGTAGGAGGAAGGAAAGACTGGAGGAACGGAGGGATGAGCATTCTGGGTATAGTGTAGGAGGAAGGAAAGACCGGAGGAACGGAGGGATGAGCATTCTGAGTATAATGTAGAAGGAAGGGAAGACTGGAGGAACGGAGGGATGAGCATTCTAAGTATAGTGTAGGAGGAAGGAAAGAGTGGAGGAACGGAGGGATGAGCATTCTGAGTATAATGTAGGAGGAAGGAAAGACTGGAGGAACGGAGTGATGAGCATTCTGAGTATAATGTAGGAGGAAGGGAAGACTGGAGGAACGGAGGGATGAGCATTCTGGGTATAATGTAGGAGGAAGGAAAGACTGGAGGAACGGAGGGATGAGCATTCTGAGTATAATGTAGAAGGAAGGGAAGACTGGAGGAACAGAGGGATGAGCATTCTGAGTATAATGTAGGAGGAAGGGAAGACTGGAGGAACAGAGGGATGAGCATTCTAAGTATAGTGTAGGAGGAAGGAAAGACTGGAGGAACGGAGGGATGAGCATTCTGGGTATAGTGTAGGAGGAAGGAAAGACCGGAGGAACGGAGGGATGAGCATTCTGAGTATAATGTAGAAGGAAGGGAAGACTGGAGGAACGGAGCGATGAGCATTCTGAGTATAATGTAGAAGGAAGGGAAGACTGGAGGAACGGAGGGATGAGCATTCTAAGTATAGTGTAGGAGGAAGGAAAGACCGGAGGAACGGAGGGATGAGCATTCTGAGTATAATGTAGGAGGAAGGAAAGACTGGAGGAACGGAGTGATGAGCATTCTGAGTATAATGTAGAAGGAAGGGAAGACTGGAGGAACGGAGGGATGAGCATTCTGAGTATAATGTAGAAGGAAGGGAAGACTGGAGGAACGGAGCAATGAGCATTCTGAGTATAATGTAGGAGGAAGGAAAGACTGGAGGAACGGAGCGATGAGCATTCTGAGTATAATGTAGAAGGAAGGGAAGACTGGAGGAACGGAGGGATGAGCATTCTGATTATAATGTAGAAGGAAGGAAAGACTGGAGGAACAGAGGGATGAGCATTCTGAGTATAATGTAGGAGGAAGGGAAGACTGGAGGAACGGAGGGATGAGCATTCTGAGTATAATGTAGAAGGAAGGGAAGACTGGAGGAACGGAGGGATGAGCATTCTGAGTATAATGTAGGAGGAAGGAAAGACCGGAGGAACGGAGCGATGAGCATTCTGAGTATAATGTAGAAGGAAGGGAAGACTGGAGGAACGGAGGGATGAGCATTCTGAGTATAATGTAGGAGGAAGGGAAGACTGGAGGAACAGAATGATGAGCATTTTGAGTATAATGTAGGAGGAAGTAAAGACTGGAGGAACGGAGGGATGAGCATTCTGAGTATAATGTAGAAGGAAGGGAAGACTGGAGGAACGGAGGGATGAGCATTCTGGGTATAATGTAGGAGGAAGGAAAGAGTGGAGGAACGGAGGGATGAGCATTCTGAGTATAATGTAGGAGGAAGGGAAGACTGGAGGAACGGAGGGATGAGCATTCTGGGTATAATGTAGGAGGAAGGAAAGACTGGAGGAACGGAGGGATGAGCATTCTGGGTATAATGTAGGAGGAAGGGAAGACTGGAGGAACAGAGCGATGAGCATTCTGAGTATAATGAAGGAGGAAGGAAAGACTGGAGGAACAGAGGGATGAGCATTCTGAGTATAATGTAGGAGAAAGGGAAGACTGGAGGAACGGAGGGATGAGCATTCTGAGTATAGTGTAGGAGGAAGGAAAGACCGGAGGAACGGAGGGATGAGCATTCTGGGTATAATGTAGGAGGAAGGAAAGAGTGGAGGAACTGAGGGATGAGCATTCTGAGTATAATGTAGGAGGAAGGGAAGACTGGAGGAACGGAGGGATGAGCATTCTGGGTATAATGTAGGAGGAAGGGAAGACTGGAGGAACAGAGCGATGAGCATTCTGAGTATAATGTAGGAGGAAGTAAAGACCGGAGGAACGGATGGATGAGCATTCTGAGTATAATGTAGGAGGAAGGAAAGACTGGAGGAACGGAGGGATGAGCATTCTGGGTATAATGTAGGAGGAAGTAAAGACCGGAGGAACGGAGGGATGAGCATTCTGGGTATAATGTAGGAGGAAGGAAAGACTGGAGGAACGGAGGGATGAGCATTCTGAGTATAATGTAGGAGGAAGTAAAGAGTGGAGGAACAGAGGGATGAGCATTCTGGGTATAATGTAGGAGGAAGGAAAGACTGGAGGAACGGAGGGATGAGCATTCTGAGTATAATGTAGGAGGAAGGGAAGACTGGAGGAACGGAGGGATGAGCATTCTGAGTATAATGTAGGAGGAAGGGAAGACTGGAGGAACAGAGGGATGAGCATTCTGGGTATAATGTAGGAGGAAGTAAAGAGTGGAGGAACGGAGGGATGAGCATTCTGAGTATAATGTAGGAGGAAGGGAAGACTGGAGAAACAGAGGGATGAGCATTCTGGGTATAATGTAGGAGGAAGGGAAGACTGGAGGAACGGAGGGATGAGCATTCTGAGTATAATGTAGGAGGAAGGGAAGACTGGAGGAACAGAGGGATGAGCATTCTGAGTATAATGTAGGAGGAAGGAAAGACCGGAGGAATGGAGGGATGAGCATTCTGAGTATAATGTAGGAGGAAGGGAAGACTGGAGGAACGGAGGGATGAGCATTCTGGGTATAATGTAGGAGGAAGTAAAGAGTGGAGGAACGGAGGGATGAGCATTCTGAGTATAATGTAGGAGGAAGGGAAGACTGGAGAAACAGAGGGATGAGCATTCTGAGTATAATGTAGGAGGAAGTAAAGAGTGGAGGAACGGAGGGATGAGCATTCTGAGTATAATGTAGAAGGAAGGGAAGACTGGAGGAACGGAAGGATGAGCATTCTGGGTATAATGTAGGAGGAAGGGAAGACTGGAGGAACGGAGGGATGAGCATTCTGGGTATAATGTAGGAGGAAGGGAAGACTGGAGGAAGGGAGGGATGAGCATTCTGAGTATAATGTAGGAGGAAGGAAAGACTGGAGGAACGGAGGGATGAGCATTCTGGGTATAATGTAGGAGGAAGGGAAGACTGGAGGAAGTGAGGGATGAGCATTCTGAGTATAATGTAGGAGGAAGGAAAGACTGGAGGAACGGAGGGATGAGCATTCTGGGTATAATGTAGGAGGAAGGGAAGACTGGAGGAACGGAGGGATGAGCATTCTGAGTATAATGTAGGAGGAAGGGAAGACTGGAGGAACGGAGGGATGAGCATTCTGGGTATAATGAGAGGAAGTAAAGACTGGAGGAACGGAGGCATGAGCATTCTGAGTATAATGTAGGAGGAAGGGAAGTCTGGAGGAACGGAGGGATGAGCATTCTGAGTATAATGTAGGAAGAAGGGAAGACTGGAGGAACGGAGGGATGAGCATTCTGAGTATAATGTAGGAGGAAGGGAAGACTGGAGGAACGGAGGGATGAGCATTCTGGGAATAATGTAGGATGAAGGGAAGACTGGAGGAAGGGAGGGATGAGCATTCTGAGTATAATGTAGAAGGAAGTAAAGAGTGAAGGAACGGAGGGATAAGCATTCTGAGTATAATGTAGGAGGAAGGAAAGACTGGAGGAACGGAGGGATGAGCATTCTGGGTATAATGTAGGATGAAGGGAAGACTGGAGGAAGGGAGGGATGAGCATTCTGAGTATAATGTAGGAGGAAGGGAAGACTGGAGGAACGGAGCGATGAGCATTCTGAGTATAATGTAGGAAGAAGGGAAGACTGGAGGAACGGAGGGATGAGCATTCTGAGTATAATGTAGGAAGAAGGGAAGACTGGAGGAACGGAGGGATGAGCATTCTGAGTATAATGTAGAAGGAAGTAAAGAGTGAAGGAACGGAGGGATGAGCATTCTGAGTATAATGTAGGAGGAAGGGAAGACTGAAGGAACGGAGGGATGAGCATTCTGGGTATAATGTAGGATGAAGGGAAGACTGGAGGAAGGGAGGGAGGAGCATTCTGAGTATAATGTAGGAGGAAGGGAAGACAGGAGGAAGGGAGGGATGAGCATTCTGAGTATAATGTAGGAGGAAGTAAAGACTGGAGGAACGGAGGGATGAGCATTCTGAGTATAATGTAGGAGGAAGGAAAGACTGGAGGAACGGAGGGATGAGCATTCTGGGAATAATGTAGAAGGAAGGAAAGACTGGAGGAACGGAGGGATGAGCATTCTGGGAATAATGTAGAAGGGAGTAAAAACTGGAGAAACGGAGGGATGAGCATTCTGAGTATAATGTAGGAGGAAGGGAAGACTGGAGGAACAGAGGGATTAGCATTCTGAGTATAATGAAGGAGGAAGGAAAGACTGGAGGAACAGAGGGATGAGCATTCTGAGTATAATGTAGGAGGAAGGGAAGACTGGAGGAACGGAGGGATGAGCATTCTGAGTATAATGTAGGAGGAAGGAAAGACTGGAGGAACGGAGGGATGAGCATTCTGAGTATAGTGTAGGAGGAAGGAAAGACCGGAGGAATGGAGGGATGAGCATTCTAAGTATAATGTAGGAGGAAGGAAAGACTGGAGGAACGGAGGGATGAGCATTCTGAGTATAGTGTAGGAGGAAGGAAAGACTGGAGGAACGGAGGGATGAGCATTCTGAGTATAGTGTAGGAGGAAGGAAAGACCGGAGGAACGGAGGGATGAGCATTCTGAGTATCGTGTAGGAGGAAGGGAAGACTGGAGGAACGGAGGGATGAGCATTCTGAGTATAATGTAGGAGGAAGTAAAGACTGGAGGAACGGAGGGATGAGCATTCTGGGTATAATGTAGGAGGAAGGAAAGAGTGGAGGAACGGAGGGATGAGCATTCTGAGTATAATGTAGGAGGAAGGGAAGACTGGAGGAACGGAGGGATTAGCATTCTGAGTATAATGTAGGAGGAAGGGAAGACTAGAGGAACGGAGGGATGAGCATTCTGGGTATAATGTAGGAGGAAGGAAAGAGTGGAGGAACGGAGGGATGAGCATTCTGAGTATAATGTAGGAGGAAGGGAAGACTGGAGGAACGGAGGGATTAGCATTCTGAGTATAATGTAGGAGGAAGGGAAGACTGGAGGAACAGAGGGATGAGCATTCTGAGTATAATGTAGGAAGAAGGGAAGACTGGAGGAACGGAGGGATGAGCATTCTGAGTATAATGTAGAAGGAAGTAAAGAGTGAAGGAACGGAGGGATGAGCATTCTGAGTATAATGTAGGAGGAAGTAAAGACTGGAGGAACGGAGGGATGAGCATTCTGAGTATAATGTAGGAGGAAGGGAAGACTGGAGGAACGGAGGGATGAGCATTCTGAGTATAATGTAGGAGGAAGGGAAGACTAGAGGAACGGAGGGATGAGCATTCTGAGTATAATGTAGGAGGAAGGGAAGACTGGAGGAACGGAGGGATTAGCATTCTGAGTATAGTGTAGGAGGAAGGGAAGACTGGAGGAACGGAGGGATTAGCATTCTGAGTATACCCGGGATTAGGTAAAAATTTAGGGCTACAGTCTGTTAAGAAAGGATCGCCAAAACCGGAGAGGGGGAGGGGTTCTCCTTTATGTAAAGTCCTGTCTAAAGCCCACAGTCTGGGAAGATATAAGTGAGGGACATAGACATGTGGAGTCACTGTGGGGAGAGATACATGGAGGCAAAAACAACAATAAATTACTAATAGGAGTTTACTATAAACCACCTAATATACCAGAGTCCACAGAAAATCTACTACTAAACGAGATAGACGAGGCGGCAAATCATAATGAGGTGGTTATTATGGGGGAACTCCGCAGGTATAGACTAGGAAACTGAGAGCTGTACATCTCATAAAGGAAACGGGTTCTTGGCAATAACCAAAGACAATTACCTTCCCCAACTGGTTCAGGACCCGACTAGAGGGACGGCCATACTGGACTTAGTACTAACCAATAGACCTGACAGAACAACAGACGTGCAGGTCGGGTGACACCTGGGAAATAGTGACCATAAAGTAATAACCTTCCAATTATCATTCAAAAGAGCGTTTCTACAGGGAGGAACAAAAATACCAAACTTCAAAAAAGCTAAATGAATGAGAAGGTGTGTCCAAACTTTTGGTCTGTACTGTATATATATATATATACTACAGAGGACAGTATACTATATACTACAGAGGACAGTATACTATATACTCTATATACTACAGAGGACAGTATACTGTATATACTACAGAGGACAGTATACTATATATATATACTACAGAGGACAGTATAGGATATACTACAGAGGACAGTATACTATATATATATATACTACAGAGGACAGTATTCTGTATATATACACTACAGAGGACAGTATACTGTATATATATATACTACAGAGGACAGTATACTATATACTGTATATACTACAGAGGACAGTATACTGTATATATATATATACTACAGAGGACAGTATTCTGTATATATACACTACAGAGGACAGTATACTGTATATATATATACTACAGAGGACAGTATACTATATACTGTATATACTACAGAGGACAGTATACTATATATATATATACTACAGAGGACAGTATTCTGTATATATACACTACAGAGGACAGTATACTGTATATATATATACTACAGAGGACAGTATACTATATACTGTATATACTACAGAGGACAGTATACTGTATATATATATACTACAGAGGACAGTATACTGTATATATATATACTACAGAGGACAGTATACTGTATATATACTACAGAGGACAGTATACTGTATATATATATACTACAGAGGACAGTATACTGTATATATATACTACAGAGGACAGTATACTGTATATATATACTATAGAGGACAGTATACTGTATATATACACTACAGAGGACAGTATACTGTATATATACTACAGAGGACAGTATACTGTATATATATATACTACAGAGGACAGTATACTGTATATATACTACAGAGGACAGTATACTGTATATATACTACAGAGGACAGTATACTGTATATATACTACAGAGGACAGTATACTGTATATATACTACAGAGGACAGTATACTGTATATACACTACAGAGGACAGTATACTGTATATATATACTACAGGGGACAGTATACTGTATATATACTACAGGGGACAGTATACTGTATATATACTACAGAGGACAGTATACTGTATATATACTACAGAGGACAGTATACTGTATATATACTACAGAGGACAGTATACTGTATATATACACTACAGAGGACAGTATACTGTATATATATACTACAGAGGGCAGTATACTGTATATATACTACAGAGGACAGTATACTGTATATATACACTACAGAGGACAGTATACTGTATATATATACTACAGAGGACAGTATACTGTATATATACTACAGAGGACAGTATACTGAATATATATACTACAGAGGACAGTATTCTGTATATATATATACTACAGGGGACAGTATACTGTATATATACTACAGAGGACAGTATACTGTATATATATACTACAGAGGACAGTATACTGTATATATATACTACAGAGGACAGTATACTGTATATATACTACAGAGGACAGTATACTGTATATATATACACTACAGAGGACAGTATACTGTATATATATACTACAGAGGACAGTATACTATGTATATATATACACTACAGAGGACAGTATACTGTATATATATACTACAGAGGACAGTATACTGTGTATATATATATATACACTACAGAGGACAATATACTGTATATATACTACAGAGGACAGTTTACTGTATATATATACTACAGTGGACAGTATACTGTATATATATATATACTACAGAGGACAATATACTGTATATATACTGCAGAGGACAGTATTCTGTATATATATATACTACAGAGGACAGTATACTGTATATATATATATACACACTACAGAGGACAGTATACTGTATATATATATATACACTACAGAGGACAGTATACTGTATATATATACTACAGAGGACTGTATACTGTATATATACTACAGAGGACAGTATACTGTATATATACTACAGAGGACAGTATACTGTATATATATACTACAGAGGACAGTATACTGTATATATATATATACTACAGAGGACAATATACTGTATATATATATATATACTACAGAGGACAGTATACTGTATATATATACTACAGAGGACAGTATACTGTATATATATACTACAGAGGAAAGTATACTGTATATACACTACAGAGGACAGTATACTGTATATATATACTACAGAGGACAGTAGACTGTATATATACTACAGAGGAAAGTATACTATATATATATACTACAGAGGAAAGTATACTATATATATACTACAGAGGACAGTATACTGTATATATATACTACAGAGGACAGTATACTGTATATATACACTACAGAGGACAGTATACTGTATATATATACTACAGAGGACAGTATACAGTATATATACTACAGAGGACAGTATACTGTATATATACTACAGAGGACAGTATACAGTATATATATACTACAGAGGACAGTATACTGTATATATACTACAGAGGACAGTATAATGTATATATACTACAGAGGACAGTATACTGTATATATACTACAGAGGACCGTATACTGTATATATACTACAGAGGACAGTATACTGTATATATATATACTAGAGGACAGTATACTGTATATACACTACAGAGGACAGTATACTGTATATATACTACAGAGGACAGTATACTATATATATACACTACAGAGGACAGTATACTGTATATATACTACAGAGGACAGTATACTGTATATACACTACAGAGGACAGTATAATGTATATATACTACAGAGGACAGTATACTGTATATATACTACAGAGGACAGTATACTGTATGTATACTACAGAGGGCAGTGTACTGTATATATACTACAGAGGACAGTATACTGTATATATACTACAGAGGACAGTATACTGTATATATACTACAGAGGACAGTATACTGTATATATACTACAGAGGACAGTATACTGCTACAGAGGGATCTGGATAGATTGGAGGCTTGGGCAGATAAGTGGTAGATGAGGTTTAACACTGATAAATGTAAGGTTATGCACATGGAAAGGAATAATGCAAGTCACCCGTACATACTACATGGTAAAACACTCGGTAACACTGACATGGAAAAGGACCTAGGAATTTTAGTGAACAGTAAACTAAGCTGTAGAGACCAGTGTCAGGCAGCTGCTGCCAAGGCCAATAAGATAATGGGTTGCATCAAAAGGGGCATAGATGGCGGTGATGAGAACATAGTCCTACCACTTTACACATCGCTAGTCAGACCACACATGGAGGACTGTGTACAGTTCTGGGCTCCTGTGAACAAGGCAGACATAGCAGAGCTGGAGAGAGTCCAGAGGAGGGCAACTAAAGTAATAACTAAAATGGGCAACTACAGTACCCTGAAAGATTATCAACATTAGGGTTATTCACTTTAGAAAAAAAAACGACTGAGGGGAGATCTAATTACTATGTATAAATATATCAGGGGTCAGTACAGAGATCACTCCCATCATCTATTTATCCCCAGGACTGTGACTGTGACGAGGGGACACCCTCTGCGTCTGGAGGAAAGAAGGTTTGTACACAAACATAGAAAAGGATTCTTTAGAGTAAGAGCAGTGAGACTATGGACTCTTTACTGTAAGAGCAGTAAGACTATGGACTCTTTACTGTAAGAGCAGTGAGACTATGGACTCTTTACTGTAAGAGCAGTGAGACTATGGACTCTTTACTGTAAGAGCAGTGAGACTATGGACTCTTTACTGTAAGAGCAGTGAGACTATGGACTCTTTACTGTAAGAGCAGTGAGACTATGGACTATATACTGTAAGAGCAGCGAGACTATGGACTCTTTACTGTAAGAGCAATGAGACTATGGACTCTACTGTAAGAGCAGTGAGACTATGGACTCTTTACTGTAAGAGCAGTGAGACTATGGACTCTGTACTGTAAGAGCAGTGAGACTATGGACTATATACTGTAAGAGCAGCGAGACTATGGACTCTTTACTGTAAGAGCAATGAGACTATGGACTCTACTGTAAGAGCAGTGAGACTATGGACTCTTTACTGTAAGATCAGTGAGACTATGGACTCTGTACTGTAAGAGCAGTGAGACTATGGACTATATACTGTAAGAGCAGCGAGACTATGGACTCTTTACTGTAAGAGCAATGAGACTATGGACTCTACTGTAAGAGCAGTGAGACTATGGACTCTTTACTGTAAGAGCAGTGAGACTATGGACTCTTTACTGTAAGAGCAGTGAGACTATGGACTCTATACTGTAAGAGCAGTGAGACTATGGACTCTATACTGTAAGAGCAGTGAGACTATGGACTCTACTGTAAGAGCAGTGAGACTATGGACTCTTTACTGTAAGAGCAGTGAGACTATGGACTCTTTACGGTAAGATCAGTGAGACTATGGACTCTTTACTGTAAGAGCAGTGAGACTATGGACTCTTTACTGTAAGAGCAGTGAGACTATGGACTCTATACTGTAAGAGCAGTGAGACTATGGACTCTTTACTGTAAGAGCAGTGAGACTATGGACTCTATACTGTAAGAGCAGTGAGACTATGGACTCTTTACGGTAAGAGCAGTGAGACTGTGGACTCTACTGTAAGAGCAGCGAGACTATGGACTCTTTACTGTAAGAGCGGTGAGACTATGGACTCTTTACTGTAAGAGCGGTGAGACTATGGACTCTTTACTGTAAGAGCAGTGAGACTGTGGACTCTTTACTGTAAGAGCAGTGAGACTGTGGACTCTTTACTGTAAGAGCAGCGAGACTATGGACTCTTTACTGTAAGAGCGGTGAGACTATGGACTCTTTACAGTAAGAGCAGTGAGACTATGGACTCTTTACTGTAAGATCAGTGAGGCTATGGACTCTTTACTGTAAGATCAGTGAGACTATGGACTCTTTACTGTAAGAGCAGTGAGACTATGGACTCTTTACAGTAAGAGCAGTGAGACTATGGACTCTTTACTGTAAGATCAGTGAGGCTATGGACTCTTTACTTTTAGATCAGTGAGACTATGGACTCTTTACTGTAAGAGCAGTGAGACTATGGACTCTTTACTGTAAGAGCAGTGAGACTATGGACTCTTTACTGTAAGAGCAGTGAGACTATGGACTCTTTACTGTAAGAGCAGCGAGACTATGGACTCTTTACTGTAAGAGCAGCGAGACTATGGACTCTTTACTGTAAGAGCAGTGAGACTATGGACTCTATACTGTAAGAGCAGTGAGACTATGGACTCTTTACTGTAAGAGCAGTGAGACTATGGATTCTTTACTGTAAGAGCAGTGAGACTATGAACTCTTTACTGTAAGAGCAGTGAGACTATGGACTCTTTACTGTAAGAGCAGTGAGACTATGGACTCTTTACTGTAAGAGCAGTGAGACTATGGACTCTATACTGTAAGAGCAGTGACACTATGGACTCTTTACTGTAAGAGCAGTGAGACTATGGACTCTGTACTGTAAGAGCAGTGAGACTATGGACTCTTTACTGTAAGAGCAGTGAGACTATGGACTCTTTACTGTAAGAGCAGTGGGACTATGGACTCTGTACTGTAAGAGCGGTGAGACTATGGACTCTTTACTGTAAGAGCAGTGAGACTATGGACTCTATACTGTAAGAGCAGTGAGACTATGGACTCTTTACGGTAAGAGCAGTGAGACTATGGACTCTTTACTGTAAGAGCAGCGAGACTATGGACTCTTTACTGTAAGAGCAGTGAGACTATGGACTCTATACTGTAAGAGCAGTGAGACTATGGACTCTTTACGGTAAGAGCAGTGAGACTGTGGACTCTTTACTGTAAGAGCAGTGAGACTGTGGACTCTTTACTGTAAGAGCAGCGAGACTATGGACTCTTTACTGTAAGAGCGGTGAGACTATGGACTCTTTACAGTAAGAGCAGTGAGACTATGGACTCTTTACTGTAAGATCAGTGAGGCTATGGACTCTTTACTGTAAGATCAGTGAGACTATGGACTCTTTACTGTAAGAGCAGTGAGACTATGGACTCTTTACAGTAAGAGCAGTGAGACTATGGACTCTTTACTGTAAGATCAGTGAGGCTATGGACTCTTTACTTTTAGATCAGTGAGACTATGGACTCTTTACTGTAAGAGCAGTGAGACTATGGACTCTTTACTGTAAGAGCAGTGAGACTATGGACTCTTTACTGTTAGAGCAGTGAGACTATGGACTCTTTACTGTAAGAGCAGCGAGACTATGGACTCTTTACTGTAAGAGCAGCGAGACTATGGACTCTTTACTGTAAGAGCAGTGAGACTATGGACTCTATACTGTAAGAGCAGTGAGACTATGGACTCTTTACTGTAAGAGCAGTGAGACTATGGATTCTTTACTGTAAGAGCAGTGAGACTATGAACTCTTTACTGTAAGAGCAGTGAGACTATGGACTCTTTACTGTAAGAGCAGTGAGACTATGGACTCTTTACTGTAAGAGCAGTGAGACTATGGACTCTATACTGTAAGAGCAGTGACACTATGGACTCTTTACTGTAAGAGCAGTGAGACTATGGACTCTGTACTGTAAGAGCAGTGAGACTATGGACTCTTTACTGTAAGAGCAGTGAGACTATGGACTCTTTACTGTAAGAGCAGTGGGACTATGGACTCTGTACTGTAAGAGCGGTGAGACTATGGACTCTTTACTGTAAGAGCAGTGAGACTATGGACTCTTTACTGTAAGAGCAGTGAGACTATGGACTCTTTACTGTAAGAGCAGTGAGACTATGGACTCTTTACTGTAAGAGCAGTGAGACTATGGACTCTATACTGTAAGAGCAGTGAGACTATGGACTCTTTACGGTAAGAGCAGTGAGACTATGGACTCTATACTGTAAGAGCAGCGAGACTATGGACTCTTTACTGTAAGAGCAGTGAGACTATGGACTCTTTACGGTAAGAGCAGTGAGACTATGGACTCTTTACGGTAAGAGCAGTGAGACTATGGAACTCTCTGCCTGAGGAGGTGGTGATGGTGAGTACAATAAAGGAATTCAGGAGGGGCCTGGATGTATTTCTGGAGTGTAATAATATTACAGGTTATAGTCACTAGAGAGGGGTCGTTGATCCAGGGGAAAGAAATTCCTTCCCGACTCCAAAGTGAGGAATATTGGCTTCTACCTCACAGGGTCTTTTTTCCTTCCTCTGGATGCAGTAGGTGACGTTATACGGTGCAGTAGGTGACGGTATACGGTGCAGTAGGTGACGGTATACGGTGCGGTAGGTGACGGTATACGGTGCGGTAGGTGACGGTATACGGTGCAGTAGGTGGCGGTATACGGTGCGGTAGGTGACGGTGTACGGTGTGGTAGGTGACGGTTTACAGTACAGTAGGTGACGGTATACGGTGTAGTAGGTGACGGTATACGGTGTGGTAGGTGGCGGTATACGGTGCGGTAAGTGACGGTATACGGTGTAGTAGGTGACGGTATACGGTGCAGTAGGTGACGGTATACTGTCCGGTAGGTGACGGTATACGGTGCAGTAGGTGACGGTATACGGTGCAGTAGGTGACGGTATACTGTCCGGTAGGTGAAGGTATACGGTGTGGTAGGTGATGGTATACGGTGTGGTAGGTGACGGTATACGGTCCAGTAGGTGACGGTATACGGTGCGGTTGGTGACAGTATACGGTGCAGTAGGTGACGGTATACGGTACGGTAGGTGACAGTATACGGTGCAGTAGGTGGCGGTATACGGTGCAGTAGGTGACGGTATACTGTCCGGTAGGTGAAGGTATACGGTGTGGTAGGTGATGGTATACGGTGTGGTAGGTGACGGTATACTGTCCGGTAGGTGACGGTATACGGTGCAGTAGGTGACGGTATACGGTGCAGTAGGTGACGGTATACTGTCCGGTAGGTGAAGGTATACGGTGTGGTAGGTGATGGTATACGGTGTGGTAGGTGACGGTATACGGTGCTGTTGGTGACGGTATACGGTGCAGTAGGTGACAGTATACGGTGCAGTAGGTGGCGGTATACAGTGCAGTAGCTGGCGGTATACAGTGCAGTAGGTGACAGTATACGGTGCAGTAGGTGTCAGTATACAGTACGGTAGGTGACAGTATACAGTACGGTAGGTGACAGTATACGGTGCAGTAGGTGACAGTATACTGTCCGGTAGGTGATGGTATACGGTGTGGTAGGTGGCGGTATACGGTCCAGTAGGTGACGGTATACGGTGCGGTTGGTGACAGTATACTGTGCAGTTGGTGACGGTATACGGTGCAGTAGGTGACGGTATACGGTGCAGTAGCTGGCGGTATACGGTGCAGTAGGTGACGGTATACTGTCCGGTAGGTGGCGGTATACGGTGCAGTAGGTGATGGTATACGGTACGGTAGGTGACAGTATACGGTGCAGTAGCTGGCGGTATACGGTGCAGTAGGTGGCGGTATACGGTACGGTAGGTGACAGTATATGGTGCAGTAGGTGACAGTATACGGTATGGTAGGTGACGGTATACAGTACGGTAGGTGATAGTATACGGTGCAGTAGCTGGCGGTATACGGTGCAGTAGCTGGCGGTATACGGTACGGTAGGTGATAGTATACGGTGCAGTAGCTGGCGGTATACGGTGCAGTAGGTGACGGTATACGGTACGATAGGTGACAGTATATGGTGCAGTAGGTGACAGTATACGGTACGGTAGGTGACGGTATACAGTACGGTAGGTGACGGTATACGGTAAAGGTAGGTGACGGTGTACGGTGCAGTAGCTGGCGGTATACGATGCAGTAGGTGACGGTATACGGTGCAGTAGGTGGCGGTATACAGTACGGTAGGTGACAGTATACGGTGCAGTAGGTGGCGGTATATGGTACGGTAGGTGACAGTATACGGTGCAGTAGGTAACGGTGTACGGTGCAGTAGCTGGCGGTATACGGTACGGTAGGTGACAGTATACGGTGCAGTAGGTGACAGTATACAGTACGGTAGGTGATAGTATACGGTGCAGTAGCTGGCGGTATACGGTGCAGTAGGTGACGGTATACGGTACGGTAGGTGACGGTATACGGTACGGTAGGTGACGGTATACGTTGCAGTAGGTGGCGGTATACAGTACGGTAGGTGACAGTATACGGTGCAGTAGGTGGCGGTATATGGTACGGTAGGTGACAGTATACGGTGCAGTAGGTAACGGTGTACGGTGCAGTAGCTGGCGGTATACGGTACGGTAGGTGACAGTATACGGTGCAGTAGGTGACAGTATACAGTACGGTAGGTGATAGTATACGGTGCAGTAGCTGGCGGTATACGGTGCAGTAGGTGACAGTATACGGTACGGTAGGTGACAGTATACGGTGCAGTAGGTGGCGGTATACGGTACGGTAGGTGACAGTATACGGTGCAGTAGGTGACGGTATACGATGCAGTAGGTGACGGTATACGGTACGGTAGGTGACAGTATAAGGTGCAGTAGGTGACAGTATACAGTACGGTAGGTGATAGTATACGGTGCAGTAGCTGGCGGTATACGGTGCGGTAGGTGACGGTATACGGTACGGTAGGTGACGGTATACGGTGCAGTAGGTGACGGTATACGGTGCGGTAGGTGGCGGTATACGGTACGGTAGGTGACGGTATACGGTGCAGTAGGTGACGGTATACGGTACGGTAGGTGACGGTATACGGTGCAGTAGGTGGCAGTATACGGGGCAGTAGGTGACGGTATACGGTACGGTAGGTGACGGTATACGGTGCGGTAGGTGGCGGTACACGGGGCAGTAGGTGACGGTATACGGTGCAGTAGGTGGCGGTATACGGTGCGGTAGGTGGAGGTATACGGTGCTGTAGGTGGCGGTATACGGTGCAGTAGGTGACAGTATACGGTGCAGTAGGTGGCGGTATACGGTGCTGTAGGTGGCGGTATACGGTGCAGTAGGTGGCGGTATACGGTGCTGTAGGTGGCGGTATACGGTGCGGTAGGTGGCGGTATACGGTACGGTAGGTGGCGGTATACTGTGTATATCCGGTCAAACTGTTTTTTATATATTTGGATTTCCACTCTTTTATGCACTTTTTATTTTTTATATATTTTTTGATTCCGACGCCAGAAACGTACAGTTTTCTTCGTTGGAGGGAACACCGCGCTGCTTGTACACGGCTCGGAGGGACGGCGACTCTTCCAGCGCCAGCGAGGCACTCTCGACGTGATGATAAATCTGGTGCATTGTGCGGATGAAGCCTGGAAGCAGTCGGCCGCCCCCAGAGCTGCAGCAGCAGAATGTGCGCCCCTCCCCCGGGGCCTCAGCCTTTGTCACACTGAATAGGCAATCATCCTGGGCGCCGGCGCCTTTATTAATGGGGGTTTTATCACCCGCCAGCTGCTCGCCGCTCTCTATAAAAAGGTAATTACCTCCAATAGTAACAAGCTAATTGATTACTAATTAAATGAATCGGCGCGCTAACTGCTGTCAGGAGTGACATATGAGGCGGCCGGCCGCGGGGGCACGCTGCCTGACACCTGAGTGATGGCGCCTCTTCATGGTGGTCACTGGGAGGACACCCGGGAGGTGGGAGCTCCCCACTCAGACACAGGCTGCCCCCTGGTGGCAGGAAAGTGCTTTCCGGATTATTCTCAACCTGCAGCTCAATGTCAGGCGGTGGTCCGCGTTGCTCTCACTGGGTGCAGGCGGTTGTCCGTGATGCGCTTACTGGGGGCATCTGGTGGTCCGCGGTGCGCTCACTGGGTGCAGGCGGTAGTCCGCGATGCGCTTACTGGGGGCAGCCGGTGGTCTGCGGTGCGCTCACTGGGTGCAGGCGGTGGTCCGCGATGCGCTTACTGGGGGCAGCCGGTGGTCCGCGGTGCTCTCACTGGGTGCAGGAGGTGGTCTGCGGTGTGCTCACTGGGTGCAGGCGGAGGTCCGCGGTGCGCTTAGGGAGGGGCAGCGGTGGTCCACGGTGCTCTCACTGGGTGCAGGCGGTGGTCCGAGGTGCGCTCACTGGGGGCAGGCGGTGGTCTGAGGTGCGCTCACTGGGTGCAGGAGGTGGTCCGCGGTGCTCTCACCGGGGGCAGGCGGTGGTCCGAGGTGCGCTCACTGGGGGCAGGCGGTGGTCCGCGGTGCGCTCACTGGGTGCAGGCGGTGGTCCGCGATGCGCTTACTGGGGGCAGCCGGTGGTCCGCGGTGCTCTCACTGGGTGCAGGAGGTGGTCCGCGGTGCGCTCACTGGGTGCAGGCGGTGGTCCGCGGTGCGCTTAGGGAGGGGCAGCCGGTGGTCCACGGTGCTCTCACTGGGTGCAGGCGGTGGTCCGCGATGCGCTTACTGGGGGCATCTGGTGGTCCGCGGTGCGCTCACTGGGTGTAGGCGGTGATCCGCGATGCGCTTACTGGGGGCAGCCGGTGGTCCGCGGTGCTCTCACTGGGTGCAGGAGGTGGTCCACGGTGCGCTCACTGGGTGCAGGCGGTGGTCCGAGGTGCGCTCACTGGGTGCAGGCGAAGGTCCGCGGTGCGCTTAGGGAGGGGCAGCCGGTGGTCCACGGTGCTCTCACTGGGTGCAGGCGGTGGTCCGCGGTGCTCTCACTGGGGGCAGGCGGTGGTCCGAGGTGCGCTCACTGGGTGCAGGCGGTGGTCCGAGTTGCGCTCACTGGGGGCAGGCGGTGGTCTGAGGTGCGCTCACTGGGTGCAGGAGGTGGTCCGCGGTGCGCTCACTGGGGGCAGGCGGTGGTCTGAGGTGCGCTCACTGGGTGCAGGAGGTGGTCCGCGGTGCTCTCACTGGGGGCAGGCGGTGGTCCGAGGTGCGCTCACTGGGGGCAGGCGGTGGTCCGCGGTGCGCTCACTGGGTGCAGGCGGTGGTCCGCGATGCGCTTACTGGGGGCAGCCGGTAGTCCGCGGTGCGCTCACTGGGTGCAGGCGGTGGTCCGCGGTGCGCTTAGGGAGGGGCAGCTGGTGGTCCACGGTGCTCTCACTGGGTGCAGGCGGTGGTCCGCGATGCGCTTACTGGGGGCATCTGGTGGTCCGCGGTGCGCTCACTGGGTGCAGGCGGTGATCCGCGATGCGCTTACTGGGGGCAGCCGGTGGTCCGCGGTGCTCTCACTGGGTGCAGGAGGTGGTCCGCGGTGCGCTCACTGGGTGCAGGCGGTGGTCCGAGGTGCGCTCACTGGGTGCAGGCGAAGGTCCGCGGTGCGCTTAGGGAGGGGCAGCCGGTGGTCCACGGTGCTCTCACTGGGGGCAGGCGGTGGTCCGCGGTGCTCTCACTGGGGGCAGGCGGTGGTCCGAGGTGCGCTCACTGGGTGCAGGCGGTGGTCCGAGGTGCGCTCACTGGGTGCAGGCGGTGGTCCGAGTTGCGCTCACTGGGGGCAGGCGGTGGTCCACGGTGCTCTCACTGGGGGCAGGCGGAGGTCCGCGGTGCGCTCACTGGGGACAGGTGGTCCGCGGTGCTCTCACTGGGTGCAGGCGGTGGTCCGCGGTGCGCTCACTGGGGGCAGACGGTGGTCCGCGGTGCTCTCACTGGGGGCAGGCGGTGGTCCGCGGTGCGCTCACTGGGTGCAGGCGGTGGTCCGCGGTGCGCTCACTGGGTGCAGGCGGTGGTCCGCGGTGCTCTCACTGGGTGCAGGCGGTGGTCCGCGGTGGTCTCGCTGGGGGCAGGCGGTGGTCCGCGGTGGTCTCGCTGGGGGCAGGCGGTGGTCCGCGGTGCGCTCGCTGGGGGCAGGCGGTGGACCGCGGTGCTCTCACTGGGGGCAGGCGGTGGTCCGCGGTGCGCTCACTGGGGGCAGGTGGTCCGCGGTGCTCTCACTGGGTGCAGGCGGTGGTCCGCAGTGCGCTCACTGGGGGCAGGCGGTGGTCCGCGGTGCGCTCACTGGGGGCAGGCGGTGGTCCGCGGTGCGCTCACTGGGGGCAGGCGGTGGTCCGCGGTCCGCTCACTGGGGGCAGGCGGTGGTCCGCGGTGCTCTCACTGGGGGCAGGCGGTGGTCCGCGGTGCGCTCATTGGGGGCAGGCGGTGGTCCGAGGTGCTCTCACTCGGGGCAGGCGGTGGTCCGCGGTGCGCTCACTGGGTGCAGGCGGTGGTCCGCGGTGCGCTCACTGGGTGCAGGCGGTGGTCCGCGGTGCTCTCACTGGGGGCAGGCGGTGGTCCGCGGTGCGCTCATTGGGGGCAGGCGGTGGTCCGAGGTGCTCTCACTCGGGGCAGGCGGTGGTCCGCGGTGCGCTCACTGGGTGCAGGCGGTGGTCCGCGGTGCGCTCACTGGGTGCAGGCGGTGGTCCGCGGTGCGCTCTCTGGGTGCAGGCGGTGGTCCGCGGTGCTCTCACTGGGGGCAGGCGGTGGTCCGCGGTGCGCTCATTGGGGGCAGGCGGTGGTCCGAGGTGCTCTCACTCGGGGCAGGCGGTGGTCCGCGGTGCGCTCACTGGGTGCAGGCGGTGGTCCGCGGTGCGCTCACTGGGTGCAGGCGGTGGTCCGCGGTGCTCTCACTGGGTGCAGGCGGTGGTTCGCGGTGCGCTCACTGGGGGCAGGCGGTGGTGCGCGGTGCTCTCACTGGGTGCAGGCGGTTGTCCGCGGTGCTCTCACTGGGTGCAGGCGGTTGTCCGCGGTGCGCTCACTGGGTGCAGGCGGTGGTCCGCGGTGCTCTCACTGGGGGCAGGCGGTGGTCCGCGGTGCTCTCACTGGGGGCAGGCGGTGGTCCGCGGTGCGACAACTGGGGGCAGGCGGTGGTGCGCGGTGCGCTCACTGGGTGCAGGCGGTGGTGCGCGGTGCGCTCACTGGGTGCAGGCGGTGGTCCGCGGTGCTCTCACTGGGGGCAGGCGGTGGTGCGCGGTGCTCTCACTGGGTGCAGGCGGTTGTCCGCGGTGCTCTCACTGGGTGCAGGCGGTTGTCCGCAGTGCGCTCACTGGGTGCAGGCGGTGGTCCGCGGTGCTCTCACTGGGGGCAGGCGGTGGTCCGCGGTGCTCTCACTGGGGGCAGGCGGTGGTCCGCGGTGCGACAACTGGGGGCAGGCGGTGGTGCGCGGTGCGCTCACTGGGTGCAGGCGGTGGTGCGCGGTGCGCTCACTGGGTGCAGGCGGTGGTCCGCGGTGCTCTCACTGGGTGCAGGCGGTGGTTCGCGGTGCGCTCACTGGGGGCAGGCGGTGGTGCGCGGTGCTCTCACTGGGTGCAGGCGGTGGTCCGCGGTGCTCTCACTGGGTGCAGGCGGTTGTCCGCGGTGCTCTCACTGGGTGCAGGCGGCGGTCCGCGGTGCGCTCACTGGGTGCAGGCGGTGGTCCGCGGTGCTCTCACTGGGGGCAGGTGGTGGTCCGCGGTGCTCTCACTGGGTGCAGGCGGTGGTCCGCGGTGCGCTCACTGGGTGCAGGCGGTGGTCCGCGGTGCTCTCACTGGGGGCAGGTGGTGGTCCGCGGTGCTCTCACTGGGTGCAGGCGGTTGTCCGCGGTGCGCTCACTGGGTGCAGGCGGTTGTCCGCGGTGCGCTCACTGGGTGCAGGCGGTGGTCCGCGGTGCGCTCACTGGGTGCAGGCGGTGGTCCGCGGTGCGCTCACTGGGTGCAGGCGGTGGTCCGCGGTGCGCTCACTGGGTGCAGGCGGTGGTCCGCGGTGCTCTCACTGGGGGCAGGTGGTGGTCCGCGGTGCGACAACTGGGGGCAGGCGGAGTCACTTACTGTACACAATCCTGTACGTACAGAGGGGCCAAAGGGCGGTCGGTCCTGAGGTCCGGGGATCATGTATTGTGCCGATCTGACAGTAACACACAACCCCCGATACAGACAGACCGCCATATAACATCAGCTGTCATAATCACCTCCCCCGCTCTGTATGTAATATAGACTCCTCCCCCGCTCTGTATGTAATATAGACCCCTCCCCCGATCTGTATGTAATATAGACCCCTCCCCCGCTCTGTATGTAATATAGACCCCTCCCCCGATCTGTATGTAATATAGACCCCTCCCCCACTCTGTATGTAATATAGACCCCTCCCCCGCTCTGTATGTAATATAGACCCCTCCCCCGCTCTGTATGTAATATAGACCCCTCCCCCGCTCTGTATGTAATATAGACTCCTCCTCCGATCAGTATGTAATATAGACTCCTCCTCCGATCTGTATGTAATATAGACCCCTCCCCCGCTCTGTATAAAATATAGACTCCTCCCCCGCTCTGTATGTAATATAGACTGCTCCTCTGATCTGTATGTAATATAGACTCCTCCCCCGCTCTGTATAAAATATAGACCCCTCCCCCGCTCTGTATGTAATATAGACCCCTCCCCCGCTCTGTATGTAATATAGACCCCTCCCCCGCTCTGTATGTAATATAGACCCCTCCCCCGCTCTGTATGTAATATAGACCCCTCCCCCGCTCTGTATAAAATATAGACCCCTCCCCCGCTCTGTATGTAATATAGACCACTCCCCCGCTCTGTATGTAATATAGACTCCTCCCCCGCTCTGTATAAAATATAGACCCCTCCCCCGCTCTGTATGTAATATAGACCCCTTCCCCGCTCTGTATGTAATATAGACCCCTCCCCCGCTCTGTATGTAATATAGACCCCTCCCCCACTCTGTATGTAATATAGACCCCTCCCCCAGTCTGATGACACTGCTATTAGTGATGACGCTGCTATTAGTGATGACGCTGCTATTAGTGATGACGCTGCTATTAGTGATGACACTGCTATTAATGACGACGCTGCTATTAGTGACGACGCTGCTATTGGTGATGACGCTGCTATTAGTGATGACGCTGCTATTAGTGACGACGCTGCTATTAGTGATGACACTGCTATTAGTGACGACGCTGCTATTAATGACGACGCTGCTATTAGTGACGACGCTGCTATTAATGACGACGCTGCTATTAGTGACGACGCTGCTATTAGTGATGACGCTGCTATTAGTGATGACGCTGCTATTAGTGACGACGCTGCTATTAGTGACGACGCTGCTATTAGTGACGACGCTGCTATTAGTGACGACGCTGCTATTAGTGATGACACTGCTATTAATGATGACACTGCTATTAATGACGACGCTGCTATTAGTGATGACACTGCTATTAATGATGACGCTGCTATTAATGATGACGCTGCTATTAGTGATGACACTGCTATTAGTGATGATACTGCTATTAATGATGGCACTGCTATTAGTGATGACACTGCTATTAGTGATGACACTGCTATTAGTGACGACACTGCTATTAGTGACGACGCTGCTATTAATGATGACGCTGCTATTAGTGATGACACTGCTATTAGTGACGACGCTGCTATTAGTGACGACGCTGCTATTAGTGATGACGCTGCTATTAATGACGACGCTGCTATTAGTGACGACGCTGCTATTAGTGATGACGCTGCTATTAGTGATGATACTGCTATTAATGATGACGCTGCTATTAGTGATGACGCTGCTATTAGTGATGACGCTGCTATTAGTGATGACACTGCTATTAATGATGACGCTGCTATTAGTGATGACGCTGCTATTAGTGATGACGCTGCTATTAATGATGACGCTGCTATTAGTGATGACGCTGCTATTAGTGATGACGCTGCTATTAGTGATGACGCTGCTATTAGTGACGACGCTGCTATTAGTGACGACGCTGCTATTAGTGACGACGCTGCTATTAGTGATGACGCTGCTATTAATGATGACGCTGCTATTAGTGATGACGCTGCTATTAGTGATGACGCTGCTATTAGTGATGACGCTGCTATTAGTGATGACACTGCTATTAGTGATGGCGCTGCTATTAGTGATGACGCTGCTATTAGTGATGACGCTGCTATTAATGACGACGCTGCTATTAATGATGACGCTGCTACTAATACTACTAGTAATGCTGATACTGCTATTAATGGTACTACTACTAGTAATGATGCTATTGCTATTTCTCTTTAGAACACTTCTCCATCCTCATAAAGGTCACTGACTGCCGCGGATTACACAGGGAGACCCCCGGCCTCTGCCGCCTCCTCGCCCCACTAATGCCGGGTCAGGCTGCAGACTCTCCATGAATATGTGGAGAAAGAGAAACTGTATTAGTGTGTGATGGCTCTGAGCCGCCTGCAATATCCTCCCGAGCTGCATCCTCCGGTGTAAACAGCGGCGGACATTACTTTCCGGCCGATTGTTAGCTCAGAGCGCAGGGAAAATCCTTAGCAAAGTTTAACGTCTGCTTTATTATGTTTGCAGGATTTACAGGGTGGATCAGGAAGTGTCAAGATGACATCTAGTGAAAGTGGACGGATTAGTGGTGTGAGCGCAGTTTAAAGACTCCTTAATCTCCTCAATCCCCTGGGGTGAGAGGTCACTCCTTAACATCAGCAGCAGCTTGTGTGAAAAGCCTGAGCCTGTAATCCCTTCAGGAAATGAGACCGCTGCTTTCTGTTCTCTGAGTAAACTCTTCAACACTAAGGAGGCACAGAGACCTGTGAAGCGGAGAAAGATCCCTGCCCAGATCAGTGCCGGATCAGAAGAGGAGACGTGACACCGACTGCCCAGATCAGTGCCGGATCAGAAGAGGAGACGTGACACCGACTGCCCAGATCAGTGCCGGATCAGAAGAGGAGACGTGACACCGACTGCCCAGATCAGAAGAGGAGATGTGACACCCTCTGCCCAGATCAGAAGAGGAGACGTGACACCCTCTGCCCAGATCAGAAGAGGAGACGTGACACCCACTGCCCAGATCAGTGCCGGGTCAGAAGAGGAGACGTGACACCGACTGCCCAGATCAGTGCCGGGTCAGAAGAGGAGACGTGACACCGACTGCCCAGATCAGTGCCGGATCAGAAGAGGAGACGTGACACCGACTGCCCAGATCAGTTCCGGATCAGAAGAGGAGACGTGACACCGACTGCCCAGATCAGAAGAGGAGACGTGACACCGACTGCCCAGATCAGTGCCGGATCAGAAGAGCAGACGTGACACTGACTGCCCAGATCAGAAGAGGAGACGTGACACCCTCTGCCCAGATCAGTGCCGGATCAGAAGCGGAGACGTGACACCGACTGCCCAGATCAGTGCCGGATCAGAAGAGGAGACGTGACACCGACTGCCCAAATCAGAAGAGGAGACGTGACACCCTGTGCCCAGATCAGAAGAAGAGAGGTGACACCCTCTGCCCAGATCAGAAGATGAGACGTGACACCCTCTGCCCAGATCAGAAGAGGAGACGTGACACCCGCTGCTCAGATCAATGCCGGATCAGGAGAGGAGATGTGACACCCACTGCCCAGATCAGAAGAGGAGACGTGACACCGACTGCCCAGATCAGTGCCGGATCAGAAGAGGAGACGTGACACAGACTGCCCAGATCAGAAGAGGAGACGTGACACCCTGTGCCCAGATCAGAAGAGGAGACTTGACACCCGCTGCCCAGATCAGTGCCAGATCAGGAGAGGAGATGTGACACCCACTGCCCAGATCAGAAGAGGAGACATGACACCCGCTGCCCAGATCAGTGCTGGATCAGGAGAGGAGACATGGCACCTGCTGCCCAGATCAGAAGAGGAGATGTGACACCTGATGCCCAGATCAGTGCCGGATCAGAAGAGTAGACGTGACACCCACTGCCCCGATCAGAAGAGTAGACGTGACACCCTCTGCCCAGATCAGAAGAGGAGACGTGACACCCACTGCTCAGATCAGCGCTGGATCAGGAGAGGAGATGTGACACCGACTGCCCAGATCAGAAGAGGAGACGTGACACCCTGTGCCCAGATCAGAAGAAGAGACTTGACACCCTCTGCCCAGATCAGGAGAGGAGACGTCTCCTGTTCTGATCTGGGCAGTGGGTGTCACGTCTCCTCCTCTGATCCGGCACTGATCTGGGCAGCTGGTGTCAAGTCTCCTCTACTGATATTGGCAGTGGGTGTCTTGTCTCCTCTTCTGATCTGGGCAGTGGGTGTCACAAGACTGCCCCACTGCCAGGATCAGTAGATGAGACTTGAAACCCACTGCCCAGATCAGTGCCAGATCAGAAGAGGACACATGACACCCACTGCTTAGATCAGAATAGGAGACATGACACCTGCTGCCCAGATTACGAGAGGAGACTTGACACCCACTGCCCAGATCAGAAGAGGAGATGTGACACCGACTGCCCAGATCAGAAGAGGAGATGTGACACCTGATGCCCAGATCAGTGCCGGATCAGGAGAGGAGACGTGACACCCACTGAGCAGATCAGAAGAGGAGACATGACACCCTCTGCCCAGATCAGAAGAGGAGATGTGACACCCTCTGCCCAGATCAGAAGAGGAGATGTGACACCCTGTGCCCAGATCAGAAGAGGAGATGTGACACTCACTGCCCAGATCAGAAGAGGAGATGTGACACCCACTGCCCAGATCAGAAGAGGAGATGTGACACCTGATGCCCAGATCAGAAGAGGAGATGTGACACCTGATGCCCAGATCAGAAGAGGAGACGTGACACCTGATGCCCAGATCAGAAGAGGAGATGTGACACCCACTGCCCAGATCAGAAGAGGAGATGTGACACCTGATGCCCAGATCAGAAGAGGAGATGTGACACCTGATGCCCAGATCAGAAGAGGAGATGTGACACCTGATGCCCAGATCAGAAGAGGAGATGTGACACCCGCTGCCCAGATCAGTGCCAGATCAGTAGAGGAGACGTGACACCCACTGCCCACATCAGTGCTGGGTCAGGAGAGGAACATGACACCCGCTGCCCAGATTACGAGAGAAGACGTGACACCCACTGCCCAGATCAGTAGAGGAGACATGACACCCACTGCCCAGATCAGTGCCAGATAAGGAGGAGAGCGTTACACAATAACCGGATGTCATATACAATCAGCCGACAGTTGGGTTTCGATCACTTTGAAGGGTATCATCATTTTTCATAGAAACCCTGCAGCAGCTCCCGGATGTTACATGTAAACCCCGCAGCCGCTCCCAGATGTTACATATAAACCCTGCAGCGGCTCCAGGATGTCACATATAAACCCGCAGCGGCTCCAGTATGTTACATGTAAACCCTGCAGCGGCTCCAGGATCTTACATATAAACCCTGCAGCGGCTCCAGGATGTTACATATAAACCTTGCAGCGGTCTACGGATGTTACATGTAAACCCTGCAGCGGCTCCAGGATCTTACATATAAACCCTGCAGCGGCTCCAGGATGTTACATGTAAACCCTGCAGCGGCTCCAGGATGTTACATATAAACCCTGCAGCGGCTCCAGGATGTTACATATAAACCTTGCAGCGGTCTACGGATGTTACATGTAAACCCTGCAGCGGCTCCAGGATCTTACATATAAACCCTGCAGCGGCTCCAGGATGTTACATGTAAACCCTGCAGCGGCTCCAGGATGTTACATATAAACCCTGCAGCGGCTTCAGGATGTTACATGTAAACCCTGCAGCGGCTTCAGGATGTTACATATAAACCCTGCAGCGGCTTCAGGATGTTACATGTAAACCCTGCAGCGGCTCCAGGATGTTACATGTAAACCCTGCAGCGGCTCCAGGATGTTACATGTAAACCCTGCAGCGGCTTCAGGATGTTACATATAAACCCTGCAGCGGCTCCAGGATGTTACATATAAACCCTGCAGCGGCTTCAGGATGTTACATGTAAACCCTGCAGCGGCTCCAGGATGTTACATGTAAACCCTGCAGCAGCTCCCGGATATTACATATAAAACCCGCAGCGGTCTACGGATGTTACATGTAAACCCTGCAGCGGCTCCAGGATGTTACATATAAACCCTGCAGCGGCTTCAGGATGTTACATGTAAACCCTGCAGCGGCTCCAGGATGTTACATATAAACCCTGCAGCGGCTCCAGGATGTTACATATAAACCCTGCAGCAGCTCCAGGATGTTACATATAAACCCGCAGCGGCTCCAGGATGTTACATGTAAACCCTGCAGTGGCTCCAGGATGTTACATATAAACCCTGCAGCGGCTCCAGTATGTTACATATAAACCCTGCAGCAGCTCCAGGATGTTACATGTAAAACCCGCAGCGGCTCCAGGATGTTACATGTAAACCCTGCAGCAGCTCCCGGATATTACATATAAAACCCGCAGCGGTCTACGGATGTTACATGTAAACCCTGCAGCGGCTCCAGTATGTTACATATAAACCCTGCAGCAGCTCCAGGATGTTACATGTAAAACCCGCAGCGGCTCCAGGATGTTACATGTAAACCCTGCAGCAGCTCCCGGATATTACATATAAAACCCGCAGCGGTCTACGGATGTTACATGTAAACCCTGCAGCGGCTCCAGTATGTTACATATAAACCCTGCAGCAGCTCCAGGATGTTACATGTAAAACCCGCAGCGGCTCCAGTATGTTACATATAAACCCTGCAGCAGCTCCAGGATGTTACATGTAAAACCCGCAGCGGCTCCAGTATGTTACATGTAAACCCTGCAACAGCTCCCGGATATTACATATAAAACCCGCAGCGGTCTACGGATGTTACATATATGGAGCTGGGCGGGTGTTTAAAGATGGTGCCTGTTCGCAAGTACAGTGGCTACCATAGCCACAGCCCCCGGACATCATCAATGTGTCACCACATGTTGCCGCTCTCTGGAAAAAAGATGGTAAGGCGTGGTGCACCCCAATAGGAAATACATCCATAGAGTCAGGGTCTGCAGTATCCAGGGGGCTTCTTTACCGGAGGAGTTCAGGTGCAAAACAACAAAGGCAAGGCACAGGACTGGCCTCTCCAGTCTGCTCCCTGATACGAGGCATAAGGCCGGCTTCTCCAGTCTCATCCCTGAGACGAGGCACAGGGCTGGCTTCTCCAGTCTCCTCCCTGAGATGAGGCATAGGGCTGGCTTCTCCAGTCTGCTCCCTGATACGAGGCATAAGGCCGGCTTCTCCAGTCTCCTCTCTGACATGAGGCACAGGGCTGGCTTCTCCAGTCTGCTCCCTGATACGAGGCATAGGGCTGGCTTCTCCAGTCTCATCCCTGAGACGAGGCACAGGGCTGGCTTCTCCAGTCTGCTCCCTGATACGAGGCATAGGGCTGGCTTCTCCAGTCTCCTCTCTGACATGAGGCACAGGGCTGGCCTCTCCAGTCTGCTCCCTGATATGAGGCATAAGGCCGGCTTCTCCAGTCTCATCCCTGAGACGAGGCACAGGGCTGGCTTCTCCAGTCTGCTCCCTGATACGAGGCATAGGGCTGGCTTCTCTAGTCTCCTCCCTGAGATGAGGCACAGGGCTGGCTTCTCCAGTCTCCTCCCTGAGACGAGGCATAGGGCTGGCTTCTCCAGTCTTCTCCCTGATACGAGGCATAGGGCTGGCTTCTCTAGTCTCCTCCCTGAGATGAGCCATAGTGCTGGCTTCTCCAGTCTCCTCCCTGAGAGGAGGCACAGGGCCGGCTTCTCCAGTCTCCTCCCTGAGAGGAGGCATAGAGTTTGATGCCAGAAGAAGGGTTGCTGATGAAAGGCCTGAGCTAGCTATCCCTTTCTCTCTCTCTCTCAGAAGGCTGGTACCCTGGTCAAGGGCCCATGGTCTGTAGCTCAGTAGTCCGGGTGGCTCCTTGATCACAGGGCTGGCAACCCATGGTCTGTGGCTGAGCGTCCCCATCTCAGCGTCTTCCTCTGGTCACTCATGCAGACTGGAAGAGTCTCCTCTTCCAAGCACTGGTCCCTAACTGCAGAACACTAGGGGCTCTGACATTTCTAGCTAGACTGGAACCTTCTAGTGGGAGGGGTGGAGTGGAGAAGCTCAGTACAAACAGATACAATGTTACACTTTCCATCTCTCATAGACTTAGTTGCAAGAAAAAGTATGTGAACCCCTTTGGAATTATATGGATTTCTGCACAAATTGGTCATAAAATGTGATCTGATCTTCATCTAAGTCACAACAATAGAGAATCACAGTCTGCTTAAACTAATAACACACAAAGAATTCAATGTTACCATGTTTTTATTGAACACACCATGTAAACATTCACAGTTCAGGTGGAAAAAGTATGTGAACCCCTAGACTAATGACATCTCCAAGAGCTAATTGGAGTGAGGTGTCAGCCAACTGGAGTCCAATCAATGAGATGAGATTGGAGGTGTTGGTTATAGCTGCCCTGCCCTATAAAAAACACACACCAGTTCTGGGTTTGCTTTTCACAAGAAGCATTGCCTGATGTGAATGATGCCTCGCACAAAAGAGCTCTCAGAATACCTACGATTAAGAATTGTTGACTTGCATAAAGCTGGAAAGAGTTATAAAAGTATCTCCAAAAGCCTTGCTGTTCATCAGTCCATGGTAAGACAAATTGTCTATAAATGGAGGACGTTCAGCACTGCTGCTACTCTCCCTAGGAGCGGCCGTCCTGTAAAGATGACTGCAAGAGCACAGCGCAGACTGCTCAATGAGGTGAAGAAGAATCCTAGAGTGTCAGCTAAAGACTTACAAAAGTCTCTGGCATATGCTAACATCCCTGTTAGCGAATCTATGATACGTAAAACACTAAACAAGAATGGGTTTCATGGGAGGACACCACAGAGGAAGCCACTGCTGTCCAAAAAAACATTGCTGCATGTTTACAGTTTGCACAAGAGCACCTGGATGTTCCACAGCAGTACTGGCAAAATATTCTGTGGACAGATGAAACCAAAGTGGAGTTGTTTGGAAGAAACACACAACACTATGTGTGGATAAAAAGAGGCACAGCACACCAACCTCAAAACCTCATCCCAACTGTGAAGTATGGTGGTGAGGGCATCATGGTTTGGGGCTGCTTTGCTGCGTCAGGGCCTGGACGGATTGCTATCATCAAAGGAAAAATGAATTCCCATTGTTTATCAAGACATTTTGCAGGAGAACTTAAGGCCATCTGTCCACCAGTGAAGCTCAACAGAAGATGGGTGTTGCAACAGGACAACGACCCAAAGCATAGAAGTAAATCAACAACAGAATGGCTTAAACAGAAGAAAATCCGCCTTCTGGAGTGGCCCAGTCAGAGTCCTGACCTCAACCCGATGGAGATGCTGAGGCATGACCTCAAGAAAGCGATTCACACCAGACATCCCAAGAATATTGCTGAACTGAAACTGTTCTGTAAAGAGGAATGGTGAAGAATTACTCCTGACCGTTGTGCACGTCTGATCTGCAACTACAGGAAACGTTTGGTGGAAGTTATTGCTGCCAAAGGAGGTTCAACCAGTTATTAAATCCAAGGGTTCACATACTTTTTCCACCTGCACTGTGAATGTTTACATGGTGTGTTCAATAAAAACATGGTAACATTTAACTCTTTGTGTGTTATTAGTTTAAGCAGACTGTGATTGTCTATTGTTGTGACTTAGATGAAGATCAGATCACATTTTATGATCAATTTGTGCAGAAATCCATATCATTTCAAAGGGTTCACATACTTTTTCTTGCGAATGTACATTACAGCTTCAATGATACTCAATGGCAATAACATGGCAGATTTCCCAGACAAAAACAAGTTTCCAGACATAACAACAGAGCTAAAACCAGACATTCACAAGGTCCGTCTGTCTGGTTTTTGTGGTCAACAACGTCTGACTTTTTCCCTACAAAACATGGTCTTCTTTAAACCCTATGGCAGCTGTGGAAAATTACCAGCTTCTCAAAGTCCTAACAGTCTCTCAGTAGTTATTAACCCTTTGTAAATACAGTGATAATGAACAGGATACTGTATATATCACAACATATAAAATGCAGTAACACAGTAATAAACAGTATAAGTTAACCCTTTCATGTTAAATAAATGAAGTTTTAACTTTGCATAGGTGAAACAGGGGCAAATGTCCAGACTTCACAGTGCAGTGCTCCAGGGCACTACGCTCTCACTTCAGTGCATGCAACAGCTGCCCCTAGTAGGGATCGGGGGAGCCGGATAGTGTGTGCGGCAGCCTTGGTCCTCCGGAATGCAGTGAGGCTGCCGTAGATAGGTTCCTATGGAGATCCTGTCTGTGGCTGGACTCCCGTGCCACAGAGATCTGTGGTCTGAGAGAAGAAATCTGATAATTGTTTGTTCCAGTTTCCTATGGGAACTTTTAAAAAGTATAAAAGAAACAGTTTTAAAAATAAATATATATTTTTAAAAAATAAAAAAATTCAATTAACCCCCTTTCACCCAATTCCAAAATAGATGAACAATAAAAAAAATAATGTAATGGGTATCACCGGATGTAAAAACACCCGTACTAACATAACAATATTTATCCCATATGGCAAAAGGCAAAATGGAAAAAAATCAAAAAGGCTGATTCTGTTTTTTGGTCACTTAACTCCCCCAAAACTGAACAAAAAGGGATCATAAAGTACCAATAATAAATTGCCCTGCAAAAAATCATCCCTCACACAGCTCCGCAGGTTTAACTGCAATGAAGTTCTAGGAAATTGGTCAACTACGAAACACCCCCCAAACTAGTGCAATCAGTAAATAGCACAAGTGACGCAGAGTCCGGATATGTCGTTTTTATCTTCGTACTCACTTGCATTTGGACATTGAGCTCCCACAGACCAGCAGTAAAATGCATTGAGAAGACTCCTGACCTCGTTAACATAATGAAGGGGACTCAGAGGAGTCTTCTCACTGCATTGTACTGCTGGTTTGTGGGAGCTCAGTGTCCGAATGCAAGTGAATATGAAGATAAAAACTATCATACATATCCGGACTCGGCATCACTTGTGTTTACTGCTTGCACTAGTTTGGAAGGTGTTTTGGAGTGGACGGATTCCCTTTAAAATACTAGAAAAACTATATAAATGTGGTATCACTGTAATCGTACTGACCCGGAGAATGAAGAGAACAGGTCAGTTTTATCTCATAGAGAACACTGTAAATACAAAACCCATAAAACTATATAAATGTGGTATCACTGTAATCGTACTGACCCGGAGAATGAAGAGAACAGGACAGTTTTATCTCATAGAGAACACTGTAAAAACAAAACCCATAAAACTATATAAATGTGGTATCTCTGTAATCGTACTGACCCGGAGAATGAAGGGAACAGGTCAGTTTTATCTCATAGGGAACGCTGTAAACACAAAACCCATAAAACTATATAAAAGTGGTCTCCCTGTAATCGTACTGACCCAGAGAATGAAGAGAACAGGTCAGTTTTATCTCATAGGGAACGCTGTAAATACAAAACCCATAAAACTATATAAATGTGGTATCTCTGTAATCGTACTGACCCGGAGAATGAAGAGAACAGGTCAGTTTTATCTCATAGGGAACGCTGTAAATACAAAACCCATAAAACTATATAAATGTGGTATCACTGTAATCGTACTGACCCGGAGAATGAAGGGAACAGGTCAGTTTTATCTCATAGAGAACGCTGTAAGACAGAACCCATAAAACTATATAAATGTGGTATCACTGTAATCGTACTGAGCCGGAGAATAAAGAGAACAGGACAGTTTTATCTCATGGGGAACGCTGTAAAAACAAAACCCATAAAACTATATAAATGTGGTATCGCTGTAATCGTACTGACCTGGAGAATGAAGAGAACAGGTCAGTTTTATCTCATAGGGAACACTGTAAAAACAAACCCGAAAAACTATATAAATGTGGTATCTCTGTAATCGTACTGACCGGAGAATGAATGGAACAGGTCAGTTTTATCTCATAGGGAACGCTGTAAAAACAAAACCCATAAAACTATATAAATGTGGTATCGCTGTAATCGTACTGACCTGGAGAATGAAGAGAACAGGTCAGTTTTATCTCATAGGGAACACTGTAAACAGAAAACCCATAAAACTATATAAATGTGGTATCACTGTAATCGTACTGACCCAGAGAATGAAGGGAACAGGTCAGTTTTATCTCATAGGGAACGCCATAAAAACAAAACCCATGAAACTATATAAATGTGGTATCTCTGTAATCATACTGACCCGGAGAATGAAGGGAACAGGTCAGTTTTATCTCATAGGGAACGCTGTAAACACAAAACCCATAAAACTAAATAAATGTGGTATCCCTGTAATCGTACTGACCCAGAGAATGAAGAGAACTGGTCAGTTTTATCTCATAGGGAACGCTGTAAATACAAAACCCATAAAACTATATAAATGTGGTATCACTGTAATCGTACTGACCCAGAGAATGAAGAGAACAGGTCAGTTTTATCTCATAGGGAACGCTGTAAATACAAAACCCATAAAACTATATAAATGTGGTATCACTGTAATCGTACTGACCCGGAGAATGAAGGGAACAGGTCAGTTTTATCTCATAGAGAACGCTGTAAGACAGAATCCATAAAACTATATAAATGTGGTATCACTGTAATCGTACTGACCCGGAGAATAAAGAGAACAGGACAGTTTTATCTCATAGGGAACGCTGTAAAAACAAAACCCATAAAACTATATAAATGTGGTATCGCTGTAATCGTACTGACCTGGAGAATGAAGAGAACAGGTCAGTTTTATCTCATAGGGAACACTGTAAAAACAAACCCGAAAAACTATATAAATGTGGTATCACTGTAATCGTACTGACCGGAGAATGAAGAGAACAGGTCAGTTTTATCTCATAGGGAACGCTGTAAAAACAAAACCCATAAAACTATATAAATGTGGTATCGCTGTAATTGTACTGACCGGAGAATGAAGAGAACAGATCAGTTTTATCTCATAGGGAACGCTGTAAATACAAAACCCATAAACTATATAAATGTGGTATCACTGTAATCGTACTGACCCGGAGAATGAAGAGAACAGGTCAGTTTTATCTCCTAGGGAACACTGTAAAAACAAAACCCATAAAACTATATAAATGTGGTATCACTGTAATCGTACTGACCTGAAGAATGAAGAGAACAGGTCAGTTTTATCTCATAGGGAACGCCATAAAAACAAAACCCATGAAACTATATAAATGTGGTATCGCTGTAATCGTACTGACCGGAGAATGAAGAGAACAGGTCAGTTTTATCTCATAGGGAACACTGTAAAAACAAAACCCATAAAACTATATAAATGTGGTATCTCTGTAATCGTACTGACCCGGAGAATGAAGGGAACAGGTCAGTTTTATCTCATAGGGAACGCTGTAAACACAAAACCCATAAAACTATATAAATGTGGTATCCCTGTAATCGTACTGACCCAGAGAATGAAGAGAACAGGTCAGTTTTATCTCATAGGGAACGCCGTAAAAACAAAACCCATAAACTATATAAATGTGGTATCACTGTAATCGTACTGACCCAGAGAATGAAGAGAACAGGTCAGTTTTATCTCATATGGAACACTGTAAAAACAAACCCGAAAAACTATATAAATGTGGTATCACTGTAATCGTACTGACCAGAGAATGAAGAGAACAGGTCAGTTTTATCTCATAGGGAACGCTGTAAAAACAAAACCCATAAAACTATATAAATGTGGTATCGCTGTAATTGTACTGACCGGAGAATGAAGAGAACAGATCAGTTTTATCTCATAGGGAACGCTGTAAATACAAAACCCATAAAACTATATAAATGTGGTATCCCTGTAATCGTACTGACCCAGAGAATGAAGAGAACAGGTCAGTTTTATCTCATAGGGAACGCTGTAAATACAAAACCCATTAAACTATATAAATGTGGTATCACTGTAATCGTACTGACCGGAGAATGAAGGGAACAGGTCAGTTTTATCTCATAGGGAACGCTGTAAGACAGAACCCATAAAACTATATAAATGTGGTATCACTGTAATCATACTGACCCGGAGAATAAAGAGAACAGGACAGTTTTATCTCATAGGGAACGCTGTAAAAACAAAACCCATAAAACTATATAAATGTGGTATCGCTGTAATCGTACTGACCTGGAGAATGAAGAGAACAGGTCAGTTTTATCTCATAGGGAACACTGTAAAAACAAACCCGAAAAACTATATAAATGTGGTATCACTGTAATCGTACTGACCGGAGAAGGAAGAGAACAGGTCAGTTTTATCTCATAGGGAACACTGTAAAAACAAAACCCATAAAACTATATAAATGTGGTATCACTGTAATCGTACTGACCGGAGAATGAACGGAACAGGTCAGTTTTATCTCCTAGGGAACGCTGTAAAAATAAAACCCATAAAACTATATAAATGTGGTATCACTGTAATCGTACTGACCTGAAGAATGAAGAGAACAGATCAGTTTTATCTCCTAGGGAACGCTGTAAAAATAAAACCCATAAAACTATATAAATGTGGTATCACTGTAATCGTACTGACCTGAAGAATGAAGAGAACAGGTCAGTTTTATCTCATAGGGAACACTGTAAAAACAAAACCCATAAAACTATATAAATGTGGTATCTCTGTAATCGTACTGACCCGGAGAATGAAGGGAACAGGT
This sequence comes from Bufo bufo, assembly GCF_905171765.1. Taxonomy (NCBI): domain Eukaryota; kingdom Metazoa; phylum Chordata; class Amphibia; order Anura; family Bufonidae; genus Bufo; species Bufo bufo. The sequence goes on from NC_053395.1 coordinate 234,887,669, forward strand.
CAGTTTTATCTCATAGGGAACGCTGTAAACACAAAACCCATAAAACTATATAAATGTGGTATCCCTGTAATCGTACTGACCCAGAGAATGAAGAGAACAGGTCAGTTTTATCTCATAGGGAACGCCGTAAAAACAAAACCCATAAACTATATAAATGTGGTATCACTGTAATCGTACTGACCCAGAGAATGAAGAGAACAGGTCAGTTTTATCTCATAGGGAACACTGTAAAAACAAACCCGAAAAACTATATAAATGTGGTATCACTGTAATCGTACTGACCAGAGAATGAAGAGAACAGGTCAGTTTTATCTCATAGGGAACGCTGTAAAAACAAAACCCATAAAACTATATAAATGTGGTATCGCTGTAATTGTACTGACCGGAGAATGAAGAGAACAGATCAGTTTTATCTCATAGGGAACGCTGTAAATACAAAACCCATAAAACTATATAAATGTGGTATCCCTGTAATCGTACTGACCCAGAGAATGAAGAGAACAGGTCAGTTTTATCTCATAGGGAACGCTGTAAATACAAAACCCATTAAACTATATAAATGTGGTATCACTGTAATCGTACTGACCGGAGAATGAAGGGAACAGGTCAGTTTTATCTCATAGGGAACGCTGTAAGACAGAACCCATAAAACTATATAAATGTGGTATCACTGTAATCGTACTGACCCGGAGAATAAAGAGAACAGGACAGTTTTATCTCATAGGGAACGCTGTAAAAACAAAACCCATAAAACTATATAAATGTGGTATCGCTGTAATCGTACTGACCTGGAGAATGAAGAGAACAGGTCAGTTTTATCTCATAGGGAACACTGTAAAAACAAACCCGAAAAACTATATAAATGTGGTATCACTGTAATCGTACTGACCGGAGAAGGAAGAGAACAGGTCAGTTTTATCTCATAGGGAACACTGTAAAAACAAAACCCATAAAACTATATAAATGTGGTATCACTGTAATCGTACTGACCGGAGAATGAACGGAACAGGTCAGTTTTATCTCCTAGGGAACGCTGTAAAAATAAAACCCATAAAACTATATAAATGTGGTATCACTGTAATCGTACTGACCTGAAGAATGAAGAGAACAGATCAGTTTTATCTCCTAGGGAACGCTGTAAAAATAAAACCCATAAAACTATATAAATGTGGTATCACTGTAATCGTACTGACCTGAAGAATGAAGAGAACAGGTCAGTTTTATCTCATAGGGAACGCCGTAAAAACAAACCCCATAAAACTATATAAATGTGGTATCACTGTAATCGTACTGACCGGAGAACGAAGAGAACAGGTCAGTTTTATCTTATAGAGAACGATGTAAAAACAAAACCCATAAAACTATATAAATGTGGTATCGCTGTAATCTTACTGACCCGGAGAATGAAGAGAACAAGTCAGTTTTATCTCCTAGGGAACGCCGTAAAAACAAACCCCATAAAACTATATAAATGTGGTATCACTGTAATCGTACTGACCGGAGAATGAAGAGAACAGGACAGTTTTATCTTATAGAGAACGATGTAAAAACAAAACCCATAAAACTGTATAAATGTGGTATCGCTGTAATCGTACTGACCCGGAGAATGAAGGGAACAGGACAGTTTTATCTCATAGGGAACGCTGTAAATACAAAACCCATAAAGCTATATAAATGTGGTATCACTGTAATCGTACTGACCCAGAGAATGAAGGGAACAGGTCAGTTTTATCTCATAGGGAACGCTGTAAATACAAAACCCATAAACTATATAAATGTGGTATCACTGTAATCGTACTGACCCGGAGAATGAAGAGAACAGGTCAGTTTTATCTCATAGGGAACAATGTAAAAACAAAACCCATAAAACTATATAAATGTGGTATCGCTGTAATCGTACTGACCCAGAGAATGAAGGGAACAGGTCAGTTTTATCTCATAGGGAACGCTGTAAACAGAAAACCCATAAACTATATAAATGTGGTATCACTGTAATCGTACTGACCCGGAGAATGAAGAGAACAGGTCAGTTTTATCTCCTAGGGAACGCCGTAAAAACAAACCCCATAAAACGATATAAATGTGGTATCACTGTAATCGTACTGACCGGAGAATGAAGAGAACAGGTCAGTTTTATCTTATAGAGAACGCTGTAAAAACAAAACCCATAAAACTATATAAATGTGATATCACTGTAATCGTACTGACCCGGAGAATGAAGAGAACAGGTCAGTTTTATCTCATAGGGAACGCTGTAAAAACAAAACCCATAAAACTATATAAATGTGGCATCACTGTAATCGTACTGACCCGGAGAATGAAGGGAACAGGACAGTTTTACCTGGGGAATGCCGTAGGAATATTCCATAGGGAAGGCCATAAAAACAGAACTCCTAAAACCATATATACAGAGGGCAGTATGGTGCATGTAATACTGTTCCAAACTGTAGAGAGGCGCTGTAGAGTCAGCATATCAGAGATGCACTGCACCCATACCCGTGAGTTCACTGTGACCTACAAGGCTAGCTCTTCCACCCTACCACTTGTGCTGCAAATCTGGACTGTAGGTGGATTATATGCAATGACCCAGAAAAGCCCATTGTATATTGAAAATGTTATACTGTGAAACCTCTTCATGAAGAGCACCCAAAATTGCACTGGAAAGGCTCTTCTAGTGGGCGGTCTTCTCAAAGAAGATGGCCACTATGCATAATACTGCATTTGTTGGAACTAACAATCTGTCAGGATATGGGGATGGTCTTCAGAAAGAGCTGCTCTTCGGAGTTGGGTGGTCCTCTGGAGAGGTTTCACCGTCACTTTAGGGTCTCGGTACTGTTGTTGACTGGATCACAGCTGCCCGTTCTCTGCTCCTCTCGCTATGAAGTCTCTGTGCAGGCAGCAGTATGGAGGCCTTTTGCTGTACAGCAGGAGACAATGAGGATTTATGTGCAGAGCCTTCCTTATGTGGAGGTGCAATCATTGCTTTATTTCGCCCCATTTTTCAGGCTGTCGGGTGTCATTTGTTTTGCTTTAGATTTTTATTTGCTATCAGGACAAAGTAACATTCTGTCCAATCATGTGAAGGGCAGGAGCGGCAAATCATCCGAAGACACTGCACCTGCCGAGTGTGATCAGTGTGCACATCACAGATCTCTGCAGGAGGGGGTTAAAATATTGTACAGGGGACTACACATTCTTATATACTAACCTGTAATAGAGAACCATTACCTCAGCTGGTAACACTAATAGTAATATACAATAGAAGAGCGATCGCAGTAATAATCCGACATATCAGAATATAATAAATGGTGATCACCGATTATAATCCCTCTGGGGTTCAGTGGTAAGTGATCCTCCACCTATGTAACGTATTATTATTATTATGATTATATATTATGATAATATTCAGCCTCAGTCATCAGTTCTGTGTCACTGACAGTCCAGGATTTATACCGACAGCAGCCAATCACAGAGCAGTGTATCATTTACGGTAAAGCGTAGCTGTAGTTTCAGGCGACCGTTGAGAATAAGCTGCCATGTATATGTACTTATGGACTCTGCTGTCAACATTCATGTCACCAATCGGTGTCCTCAGCAGTGACCTGGGCTGGAACAGCATGTGACCGCTAAGGCTCAATGGTCAAGAGTTTCTGACACATCACTGCTGAGGTCATTGGTTGGCCTGCTGTCACGGATGGTGTACAGGAAACAAGACAATACCATATAAACAATGTCTCTCTGGATCCACAACTAAGGAACAAAGGGAGACCCCTGCAATAGACCTGCCGCTCTCCCTCACTGCTCAGCCTATGCGAACACCCCAAAGGTGGATGGCCGCATATCCACGTTCCTCGGCTATCTATTACCTGAAGACCCTACAATAGTGAAGGGACACGACCACCGGCTCCCTACACTGACACGGAGGGAGTCAGGGTCACCTGGATCCAGAAAAGACAAAATCATAAATACATAAACAGCACTTATCTTGCTGACGACTGGGAACTGGGAACAGCATGCAGACACACTCCAGGAAGTTGTATCAGCCGCACACTACTGCATTATGGGGAGGAACTTAAAGGGTAGCAATCAGTCCAACTGCATGACAGCTGAGATAGACTAACGAGATGAGAAACTAAACCAAAACAAAGAAATTCAAGGAGGAGGATATGAGAAGCTCCTGTGAGCGCTTCTCAGCTGTCTGGCTGTGACAGTACCCCTCCCTCTAGGAGTGGACTCCGGACACTCAGAGCCCACCTTCTCAGGATGGGACCTATGGAAAGCCCTGATGAGACGAGAGGCCTTAATGTCCGTCACTGGGACCCACATCCTCTCCTCAGGACCATAACCCTCCCAATGAACGAGGTACTGGAGGGAACCGCGGACAAGACGAGAATCCACAATCCTAGAGACGTGAAATTCAAGATTTCCATCAACCATAATCGGAGGAGGAGGCAAAGGCGAGGGTACAATAGGTTGAACATAAGGTTTCAATAAGGACTTATGAAAAACATTATGGATCTTCCAAGTCTGAGGAAGATCAAGACGGTAGGCAACAGGATTGATGACAGACAGGATCTTGTAAGGCCCAATAAACCTAGGACCCAACTTCCAGGAGGGAACCTTCAATTTGATATTTTTGGTAGACAACCACACCAGATCACCAACATTCAGGTCCGGACCAGGCACATGTCTCTTATCCGCCACACGCTTATATCTCTCACTCATGCTCTTTAGATTATCCTGAATCTTTTGCCAAATAGATGACAAAGACGAGGAGAATCTGTCCTCATCAGGCAAACCAGAAGAGCCCTCTCCCGAGAAAGTCCCAAACTGCGGATGGAACCCATATGCACCAAAAAATGGTGACTTATCAGAGGACTCCTGACGACGGTTATTTAAAGCAAACTCAGCAAGGGACAAAAAAGAACACCAATCCTCCTGATTCTCCGCACAAAACAGCGCAGATATGTCTCCAGATTCTGATTGACGCGCTCTGTCTGGCCATTCGACTGCGGGTGGAAAGCAGAAGAGAGTGACAACCGAACCCCCAAGCGAGAACAGAAAGCCTTCCAGAATCTGGAAACAAACTGCGTGCCCCTATCAGAGACTATGTCTGAAGGAATACCATGCAATTTGACAATGTGGTCAATAAATGCCTGCGCCAGCGTCTTAGCATTGGGCAAACCAGGAAAAGGGATAAAATGCACCATTTTGCTAAAACGGTCCACCACCACCAGAATCACAGACTCCCCCGAGGAACGAGGCAAGTCCGTTATGAAGTCCATGGACAGATGTGTCCAAGGACGCGAAGGAATGGGCAAAGGAAGGAGAGGACCTGATGGCCGTGAATGAGGGACCTTGGCACGAGCGCAAGTCTCGCAAGCTGCCACAAAACCCTCAACCGACTTACGAAGCGCAGGCCACCAGAATCTCCGAGCGATGAGATCCAGTGTGGCTCTTGCCCCCGGGTGCCCAGCAAGGACCGTGTCGTGGTGTTCTTTAAAAATCTTGTGTCTCAAAGCGAGAGGCACAAACAACCTCCCAGGAGGACAAAGATCAGGAGCTTCTGACTGGGCTGCCTGCACCTCTGCCTCCAATTCAGGAAAAAGAGCAGAGACCACCACGCCTTCAGCCAAAATGGGACCTGGGTCTTCAAAATTCCCACCTCCCGGAAAACAACGTGACAGGGCATCTGCCTTCACATTCTTAACCCCAGGGCGGAAGGTGACAACAAAATTAAACCTTGAAAAGAACAAAGACCATCTGGCCTGTCTCGGGTTCAGACGCTTGGCTGACTCCAAGTAGGCCAGATTTTTATGGTCAGTAAACACTGTAATAGGGTGTCTGGCTCCCTCTAGCCAATGGCGCCATTCCTCAAAAGCCAACTTGATGGCCAACAATTCCCTATCTCCCACATCATAATTTCTCTCTGCGGAGGAGAGTTTCTTAGAGAAAAAGGCACACGGTCGCCATTTGGCAGGAGAGGAACCCTGAGACAAGACCGCACCCACCCCTACCTCAGAAGCATCAACCTCAACTATGAAGGGTAACGAAATATCAGGTTGTACCAGGATGGGAGCGGAAGCAAAACTCTCCTTGATATTAGAAAAGGCCTTACGCGCCTCTACCGACCAGGAAGAAAAATCTACCCCCTTTCTGGTCATATCAGTGAGTGGTTTAACAACAGAGGAATAATTCAAAATAAATTTCCTGTAATAATTGGCAAAGCCCAAAAAACGCATCAGCGCCTTCTGATTCTCAGGAAGCTCCCACTCAAGCACAGCGCGGACCTTCTCGGGGTCCATGCGAAAACCAGAAGCGGAGAGAAGAAAACCCAGAAATTGGATTTCTGGAACCGCAAACACACATTTTTCCAGTTTCGCGTATAATTTATTCTCCCGCAGGATGAGCAAGACCTGACGTAAGTGTTCCTTATGAGTCTTGAAATCAGGAGAAAAAATCTAAATGTCATCCAAATACACTAATACACATTTTCCCATTAAATGATAAAAAATGCTGTTGACGAAATGCTGAAAAACGGCTGGGGCATTCATCAAACCAAAAGGCATAACCAAATTCTCAAAATGGCCCTCAGGGATATTGAAAGCCGTCTTCCATTCGTCTCCTTCTCTGACCCTGACCAGGTTGTATGCCCCTCTTAGGTCTAATTTGGAAAAGACTTTAGCCCCAACAACCTGGTTAAACAGGTCCGGGATCAGAGGAAGCGGATAAGGGTCACGAATAGTGATACTGTTCAGCTCCCTGAAATCCAGACAAGGTCTTAAAGAACCATCTTTTTTCTTAACAAAGAAAAAACCAGCGGCAACAGGTGACTTCGAGGGTCGTATGTGTCCTTTTCTCAGGCTCTCAGAGATATAAGCACGCATAGCGACCCTCTCAGGTTGGGAGAGATTGTATAAACGAGATTTAGCCAGCTTGGCGCCTGGGATGAGATTAATAGGGCAATCGTACTCCCTGTGCGGAGGCAAACCCTGAACTCCACTCTCAGAGAAGACATCCGAAAATTCAGAGAGGAAAGGTGGTACAGTCTTAGTAGAAACCTCAGAAACAGATGTCATGAGGCAATTCTCTCTGCAAAAGTCACTCCAACCATTTATTTGCCTCGCTTGCCAATCAATGGTGGGGTTATGTTTAGAGAGCCAGGGTAGCCCCAACCGCTAAGGACGAAACATGACACATCCTCAACATGAGCATCACTCACAATTAAACGGATATTGTGAACTATGCCCTTTAATGATTTCTGAGAAAGTGGAGCGGAATCAATAGCAAAAACAGGAATATCCTTTCCCAAAGTGCATACCTGGAAACCATGAGTTATTGCAAATTGATTATCAATGAGATTGACAGCTGCTCCACTATCCACAAAAATCTCACAAAAAATGCTCTTGCTCTCTAGCGCCACCCTAGCAGGCAGGACAAAACGGGAACTACAAGCAAACGGAAAACCTTCAATTTCCGCCTCAACCCTGCCAATAGTAACAGACAGAACATTTTTAAAAGATTTTTTCCTTTTTGTCTCTTTATTACTCCCAGAAAACTGCCTGAATCTCCTAGAGGGACAAACATTTGCCAAATGATTTATACCTCCACAACAAAAACAAACCCTCCCATGCGGGCTGAATCTTCTATTGTCAGAGGCAATCAACCCCAGCTGCATGGGTTCCTGCTCAGAAGGGACTGACAGCGACTGAGACCCCTGCGCACAGAAAGAGACCGCTGCACTGTCCCGGGACTGAGTATGACAGGAAGGAGAGATCTCTCGTCTCTCTCTAAGACGCCTGTCAATACAAACGGCCTGAGACATAGCAGAGTCCAAGGAGATAGGCCTCTCATGAAAGGAAAATGCATCTTTCAATCCCTCTGAAAGACCATGGCAAAATTGACTTCGGAGTGCAGCATCATTCCAACCCGTATCTGCTGCCCATCTCCGAAATTCTGAGCAGTATATCTCTGCGGATTGTTTACCCTGGCATAACAGACGTAGTCTAGACTCAGCCAGAGCAATACGATCCGGATCATCATATATCTGACCCAGGGCTAAAAAGAATTCATCCACTGAGCGGAGGGGCCGTGCCCCCACCGGCAGCGAAAAGGCCCAAGACTGAGCGTTACCCCTGAGCAGCGATACAATGATCCCCACCCTCCGTTCTTCATCACCAGAAGAATGGGGAAGAAGGCAAAAATGGAGTTTGCAAGCCTCTTTAAAACGCACAAAATTCTCACTACCCCCAGAGAACGTATCCGGGAGCGAGATCTTGGGCTCAGCACAAACTCCATGAACGCAAGCTGAACCGGTCACTTGAAACTGAGAAAAAATCCTACGGAGATCAGCTACCTCCAATGAAAGACCCTGGAGGAGTTCAGCCAAAAGTGAAACCGGATCCATGCTTGAGACGGTTTTGGCGGCTGATAATGTCACGGATGGTGTACAGGAAACAAGACAATACCATATAAACAATGTCTCTCTGGATCCACAACTAAGGAACAAAGGGAGACCCCTGCAATAGACCTGCCGCTCTCCCTCACTGCTCAGCCTATGCGAACACCCCAAAGGTGGATGGCCGCATATCCACGTTCCTCGGCTATCTATTACCTGAAGACCCTACAATAGTGAAGGGACACGACCACCGGCTCCCTACACTGACACGGAGGGAGTCAGGGTCACCTGGATCCAGAAAAGACAAAATCATAAATACATAAACAGCACTTATCTTGCAGACGACTGGGAACTGGGAATAGCATGCACACACACTCCAGGAAGTTGTATCAGCCGCACACTACTGCATTATGGGGAGGAACTTAAAGGGTAGCAATCAGTCCAACTGCATGACAGCTGAGATAGGCTAACGAGATGAGAAACTAAACTAAAACAAAGAAATTCAAGGAGGAGGATCTGAGAAGCTCCTGTGAGCGCTTCTCAGCTGTCTGGCTGTGACACCTGCTGTGGTGAGGTGCATACTCACAATTCCAGTCTAGCAGAGACAGAAACAGCTGGATAAGAGCAGCAGAGACAGGAGCAGCAGAGACAGGAACAACTGGATAAGAGCAGCAGAGACAGGAGCAGCAGAGACGGGAACAGCTGGATAAGAGCAGCAGAGACAGGAGCAGCAGAGACAGGAACAGCTGGATAAGAGCAGCAGAGACAGGAGCAGCTGGATAAGAGCAGCAGAGATGGGAGCAGCTGGATAAGAGCAGCAGAGACAGGAGCAGCGGAGACGGGAACAGCTGGATAAGAGCAGCAGAGACGAGAGCAGCTGGATAGGAGCAGAAGAGATGGGAGCAGCGTAGATGGGAACAGCTGGATAAGAGCAGCAGAGACGGGAACAGCTGGATAAGAGCAGCAGAGACAGGAGCAGTGGAGATGGAACCAGCAGAGAAGGTAGCAGTAGAAAGGGTACAGTACAGTTCAGCCCTGAGCTCTACCCGCACCACTGTCCCTACCTACTTGCTCGATCCTAAGTGATGGCCCCCAGCTGGATGACAGTCCCTTCTTAGCTAAGTGAAGGACCAAAACCAAATGGGAAAAGATTAGTCAGAAAGTAAGAGGTGAATAACAGACAAGCAAAAACAGGACCAGATCAGGAACCAAAATCAGATACAAATACACAATAAAGTAAGAGCAGGAGAAAACAGCAGAGACAAAGTCAGCAGCAAAGGTGAGGACCTAACAAGCAGAGTCAAATATTAGGAGATCTCGTAAGAATCAGTAATCAGAGGCAATGTCAGAGGAACAGGTAAAGATCAGAGGCCCCTGTGCCCAGCAGCCGCCTCAGGGGGCATGTGACGCTGGCACAAAATCTGATTGGTCCAGTGTCCTATCTCCCTGATAGGTCGAGCAGCCCCACTGTCAGCGGGGCTAGTTGTCGTAGCAACAGAGTGCTATCTGCACAACTGCCATATTGCAGCGGGAGCGCCCACAGGTAAGTTCGAGATAGTGGCCCTCCCCCTTCTACAAGGGGCCACTGGACCCTCAAGGAGCACCCTGAAGGCATTCTGTATACACTGGGGTTCTTTCCGATTCCCGGGACCCTGATCTCAGACACCAAATACGGGAATATAGTGGAAATGACAATCCCAGCAGACAAGATGGATTCTGGTTTGGAATCCAAGGAATAACTGCCACAGAAGCTTCTAGATGCACCATTTGCCTTAATATTCTGTAAACCAGGTCTAAATGTCCAGGTGCTGCCACATTTGGGTCCCCATTTGTCCAGCTAAATAAACTGACGGGAGAAGTAGGTGATAAGTGGAAAAAGAGGCATTTTCTATGATAAGATACATTGCAGTTTCTAAAATTCACTTCTAAGAGGGGAATAGATGATATTGTTGAAGGTCCAGCGCCCCTGGGAAGGGAAGGTGTCACCAACCATTTGTATCCCTGGTAACACCAGATCCTGACCCATCGACTCCTTATTTCTCAACTGTTTTTATTCTCTGATTTTATTTTTTATTCTTTTTCCTGAACACGATTATAGGGCAGCCATCTCGCCTGAGCTCTTTTTTTTTTTTTACAGCACTTAGAGATATACTTTACAGCAGCCACCATGGGGTATGGACACAATGGACAGGAGCTGACCCTACTGACTTTTATGGGAGAGTTTTCTGGGCATGCTTGGTGACCTGTGTAGAGGTTATTGTGCAGGGAGGGGAGTAGATAAGCTGTGATATAACCTATTATGAATGGTGAATCCTGCTTTATTAGTATATGAATAGGTGAGATCTATCATGCCTGTACTGATAATGAGATGACTGCTGAGCAGTTACCTGTACAGACCAGTGGCAGCTGCAACTCCAGCAGAAACTTCATCTGCAATCTTCTGGTGGCCTTCTGTGGCAGAACTTGGAACTGCAGGATCCCCTTCCTCTGGAGGATCCTCTGTAAGCCTTGGCCTTTTCCTGGTAGGTGACAGATTCTCCGGACAGCAATAAAGGTCTTTTTATAGCCAGAAGCTCTGGATTCTGTGGTGATTCCTGTGCTGTTCCTTTCATATTGAATTTCTGCACTGTATTATTTCTTGTTTTACCTATGTTGTTTAAGTCTATTGTTCTCTGCTGCCATCTGCTGGCCGGAATTTGTATGCTGCACGCCTCGTTCGTTGTCTATAAAGTTTTTTCTCTGGGCGTGGTTTTAGCAGCCTTGGGCCTGGTCACTTCCTGTAGCCTTTTTCAGTGCTGCATTCTTTGTGACTGGAGACACACACCTCGGCTTGTGAAGGCATCAGTTTTTGACCAGCAGTTGCCTCAGCAGTAGCCTCAGGAAAGACATCCACATGACAGCATCTACTGCATTCCTGTATTATATCACTATATGTCACTGCTCTGGATCAAATAAACCCACGTTTGATTGCATCCTCATGTCTACGTCTGGATCCATCTAACCTGAGCATCTGCCGGTCCGGTCTGCTCCACTGCTTGGATACGAAGGTAGGCCAGTCACAAAGCCATTATCAGTTACACCTTCAATCGCCTTCATGTGGGGACAGAACAGTCAAAAACTGCCTTAAAGCCTTATACCCCAGTCAATATCCGTCTGAATGTCCAATGCCCTGCTCCAGGTTCCCTCAGAGCCCAGGGCCACACTCAGGAACCTCCCCTGCAACAGGCCCACTCCCAGCAAATCTGCCCGGCAACAGTGCATGTCCCATAAGCCTAAGGGGAAGCACGGCGTGTCCGCAGTAGATATACTCTCGCCTGGAAGTCCTCCACTACTCGCCAAGCCACTTTCTACATCCTACGTTAACCCTTGCTCGCATGATATAAGAACTGTTCACGCACGCGGGGCCTCCCTTAAACAAAACCCCGCAATTCACTCAAGACACCTTGGGAAACTCATCGGGGTGCCTCATCTGAGCCGCACTGCAATTTTCAGCCCCCAATTCAAAAGTTCGATTTCTTAAAGAGACAGCGCACCTTAAATCAAAATGGCCGAAAAGGACCTCGTACAGTTCCCCAGTGATGAAACAAAGCAAATGCTACCTGATACTGATCATTATGAAGAGCTGGAGGTAGAACCCACACTTCCAGCAGACCAAGTCACGCGACCAAGGCGCTCTCTCAAACCAACAATAAAGATCACAGAAAATTATCACACCATGAAAGATGAGCTATGTGACGACCTGGAAGATCTATGGGAGCGAGTTTCCTCCCTCATATCAGGACTTAAGTCCTCCTCAGGCGATGCCACCAGTTTACAAGTTGCCGTCGGGCGGCTGAACGCAGCCCATGAAAGATACAAGAGACTGTCCACAAGGTATATAACCTTTCTAAAAGACTCTAATATTGAAGAAGCCCCGTCAGAGTTGTGCAAGGCAGAATCAATAGACAGACAAAGAGACGCCATGGTGCTGGACGCTAAAGATAAAGTGGAACTCCGTATCTCTCATTTGCAAGAAACTAGATCACACAGATCGCATTCATCCAAACATTCCTCGCGGTCCTACAGATCATCATGCTCTAGAAGCTCCACCCTGAGCGACAGATTACTAGAGGCCCGCATAAATGCAGAGCAATCCAAAGTGAGGCGTTCATTCACCGAAAAAGAAGTCCTTGCGAGAACAGAAGCACAGACGGCGGCGGCCAAGAGGGCAGAAGCGGAGGCAGAAGCCAAGAGGGCAGAAGCAGAGGCGGCGGCCAAGAGGGCAGAAGCAGAGGCGGCGGCCAAGAGGGCTGAAGCGGAGGCAGAAGCCAAGAGGGCTGAAGCGGAGGCGGCGGCCAAGAGGGCTGAAGCGGAGGCGGCGGCCAAGAGGGCTGAAGCGGAGGCAGAAGCACAGATGGCGGCCAAGAGGGCTGAAGCAGAGGCGGCGGCCAAGAGGGCCGAAGCGGAGGCAGAAGCCAAGAGGGCAGAAGCAGAGGCGGCGGCCAAGAGGGCTGAAGCAGAGGCAGAAGCCAAGAGGGCAGAAGCCAAGAGGGCAGAAGCCAAGAGGGCAGAAGCGGAGGCAGAAGCCAAGAGGGCAGAAGCGGAGGCAGAAGCCAAGAGGGCAGAAGCAGAGGCTCGAATAAAGATCCTTAAATCAGAGAGGGAAGAGGAAATCGCATTAGCAAAAGTAAGACTACTTGAGCAAGCATTAAGCCAAGGCCTTGATTCAGTCTGCTTACCACCAGAGGAGATAGACGATCCAGCTGATCGCACCAGCGACTATGTACTGAAACAGTTATCTGCACCACCCCCAGTTTGCAGTACTGTCCAAGCCAACAACACTGAAACCTCCAAGTCAGCTCTACCCGCAGTGCCAGTGATACCCACAGCACCCGAGCAATCCAATAACAGTCGCCCAGACGCACCCTCTCAAGGACAGTTATTACAGCAAGATGGCTACCAGGTGTTTCCTGGCCTACCTCCACAGCTCAAGCAGCAGTCATCAGAATCTACAGAGGCTAGACCACAGCTCAACCCTGCAGCAACATCATTCTACCCGGAAGCATCTCACCCTTTCACGCCACGCAACCTATACGCCCCAGGGGCATCACAAGTTGTCATGGCAACAAGCAGTGAGAAATCAGATATGTCTGAGTTTGCCAGGTTTATGGTGAGCAGAGAGCTAATTAACACCAGTCTCTCAAAATTTGATGACCGTGCGTAGAGCTACAGAGCCTGGAAGGCAACCTTCAAAGCTGCCTTCGCCAACCTCAACCTAACCGCAGAGCAGGAGCTCGACCTCTTGATCAACTGGCTGGGCCCAGGCTCCACAAATCGCATCAAGAACCTTAGAACTGTCTATGTGGGACAAGCAGAAGCAGGTCTCGCTGCAGCCTGGCAGAGACTCGAACGCACCTTTGGCAGTGCAGAAGCAATAGAGAAGGCACTATTCAGGAGACTGCAGAACGTCCCCAAGATCAGTCTCAAGGATGTCCGCAAGCTTCAGGATTTAAGTGATTTGCTCATGGAACTGGAGCTCGCCAAAAGAGACCCTCGTCTGTCTGGGCTGTGCTACCTGGATATAGCCCATGGGGTGAACCCAATTGTCGTGAAGCTACCATACAGCCTGCAAGAGAAGTGGGCGGCATCAGTCTCAAGGTACAAAAGAGTGCATGACGTCACCTTTCCCCCATTTATTCATTTCTGCAGATTCATCGATGAACAGTCCCAGATGAGGAATGACCCCAGCCTCGACTTCCTGGAGTTCAATACTACAGCCTCAGTGACACCATCATCAAGGTATGAAAGTATTGTACATAAACACAGAGACTTTAAGAGCAGCGTGAATGTTAGAAAGACTAACCTACCATCATCTGCAGTACCCACTGGTAGACAGTACACTACCTCATCAGGAGACAAGGCCTTCAATCGTGAATGTCCCATTCATAAGAAACCACACTCACTGAACAAATGCAGAGGATTTAGATCCAAAACCATACAGGAGCGCAAGAAAGTCCTCACCGAGCTTGGGGTATGCTTCAGGTGCTGCGCTTCATTGGAGCACATGGCTAAGGACTGCAAATCCATTATCAAGTGTGAGGAGTGTCATAGTGATAGACATGCCTCAGCTATGCACCCAACTCCACTCACAAGGGATTCACCTGCTGCTGTCACCACCAGTCCTGCTCAAAGTCATGGCGGGGAGCCCCAGAACCACGCTAACACAGCCACTGCTGTTTCCTGCTCATGCTTGGACGTATGTGGGGAGGGCCAGAGTGAGAAATGTTGTGCCCGCATATGCCTAATCAAGGTCTACCCGGAGGGGCTACCAGAAAAGGCAGTAAAAATGTATGCCATCATTGACGACCAAAGCAACCGCTCCCTAGCAGGACCTAAATTCTTTGAAGCCTTTGGAATAAAGGGACCGTCAGAACCCTACATCTTAAACACCTGCTCGGGTCGCATAGAGACTAGCGGCAGGAGGGCACAAGGATTCATCGCTTGTTCCGTTAGTGGAAATACGGAAATACCTCTACCGACGCTGATCGAATGCGATCAAATACCCAACCATAGGGATGAAATTCCTACCCCGGAAGCTGCATTTCACCATCCGCACCTAAGGCACCTAGCCAACGTTATCCCACCTATGGACAACAACGCCGAGATTCTACTCCTGCTTGGCAGAGACAATCTAAGGGTACACAAGGTGCGTCAACAGTGTAATGGTCCCGACTATGCACCATACGCCCAGAGACTGGACTTGGGATGGGTAGTCATAGGAAATGTATGCTTGGATCAACCAAAAATCCGCTCATTCAAAACGTACGTGCGTGGAGATGGACGCACAACTTGCATTAAGCCTTGCCCTCATCACTATGAGGTGAAAGAGAAGCCTCCAGACCTCATACAACCACCTGACGACATTCCCTACTTTGCTGACAACTTGGGAAGATTAGTCTTTCACACAAGCAAGGACGATGATAAAGTAGCTTTGTCAGTAGAGGACAGAGAATTTATCAAGATAATGGACAATGAGTTCCTTAAAGACGAAACCAATCACTGGGTTTCTCCATTACCCTTCCGAGCTACCAGGGTGAGACTCCCGAACAATAGGGAACAAGCTCTGTCTAGATTTAACTCTCTTCAGCGTACCATGAACAGTAAGCCTGAGATGAGAGAACACATCGTTGCCTTTATCGACAAAATATTCCGCAACAACCATGCAGAACCAGCTCCATCCTTAGGGAAGAATGACGAGTGCTGGTACTTGCCTTCATTTGGAGTGTATCACCCACGGAAACCTAATCAAATTAGGGTTGTTTTCGACTCAAGTGCCAAACATCAAGGTGTATCTCTTAATGATGTCCTTCTCACAGGTCCTAATCTGACGAATAACCTAGTTGGAGTGCTGATGAGGTTCAGAAAAGAGCTCGTTGCCATCACCGCTGACATTGAACAGATGTTCCACTGTTTCGTAGTCAGAGAGGACCACCGGAATTTCCTCAGGTTTCTGTGGTACAAGAATAATGACACCAACGCAGAGATGGCAGAATATCGTATGAGGGTACACGTATTTGGAAACAGCCCTTCACCTGCCGTGGCAACTTACGGCCTTCGGCGAACTGCATTAGAGGGAGAATCCGAGTACGGTAAAGACGCCAGAGACTTTGTAGAAAAGGACTTCTACGTAGACTCAAATCACTACCGACTGAAGAAGCGGCTATCGATCTGCTCAAAAGGACTCAAAGTATGTTGTACCAAGCTAAACTTAGACTACACAAAATTGCTTCAAACAGCCTGGCCGTTATGAGGGCCTTCGAATCAGGCGATCATGCACCAGGATTCAAGGACATTAACTTGGGACTGGACAGTCCACCTGTGCAGAGGAGCTTGGGCCTCAGATGGGATCTCTCGGCTGACTCCTTCGGTTTTCAGATAAGTTGTGCAGAC
Organism: Bufo bufo; assembly: GCF_905171765.1. Lineage (NCBI taxonomy): Eukaryota > Metazoa > Chordata > Amphibia > Anura > Bufonidae > Bufo > Bufo bufo. Next base: position 234,903,996 of record NC_053395.1, read on the forward strand.
AAGCCATTCACAAAGCGAGGCGTCCTATCAGTGGTAAACAGCCTATTTGATCCGCTGGGATTTGTATCGCCCATTACCATACATGGTAAATCTCTACTGAGACAGTTTTCTGAAACAGTCAAGGATTGGGATACCCCACTTCCCTCCGTGAAAGAGCAACAAACCGAAAGGATTGACTGGCCTATCGGACTAATTTCAAAGGTTTTCCCTAGCAAGGATGGCAAGGTCCGGAAGGTGGAGTTGAAGATCTTCAGGAAAGGCGAGCTTAAAACGTTCTCAAGACCAATCAACGAACTCATTTTAATATTGCCCATCGAGAACGTCCCTGCAGGGTGAACAGGACTGTATCTAGCTTCGCAGATCTTCTCCATTCCAAGTTGGAAAACAGGACTAATCTTTTTTGCATTCTAACATGTTTTTCTTTTACAGGTTGTTTATATTTTATGGACATTCGTCATAGTGAAATCCCCAAAGTGAATTTCAGACGGGGAGTGTGCTGTTCCTTTCATATTGAATTTCTGCACTGTATTATTTCTTGTTTTACCTATGTTGTTTAAGTCTATTGTTCTCTGCTGCCATCTGCTGGCCGGAATTTGTATGCTGCACGCCTCGTTCGTTGTCTATAAAGTTTTTTCTCTGGGCGTGGTTTTAGCAGCCTTGGGCCTGGTCACTTCCTGTAGCCTTTTTCAGTGCTGCATCCTTTGTGACTGGAGACACACACCTCGGCTTGTGAAGGCATCAGTTTTTGACCAGCAGTTGCCTCAGCAGTTAGCCTCAGAAAAGACATCCACATGACAGCATCTACTGCATTCCTGTATTGTATCACCGTATGTAACTGCTCTGGATCAAATAAACCCATGTTTGATTGCATCCTCATGTCTACGTCTGGATCCATCTAACCTGAGCATCTGCCGGTCCGGTCTGCTCCACTGCTTGGATACGAAGGTAGGACAGTCACAAAGTCATTATCAGTTACACCTTCAATCGCCTTCATGTGGGGACAGAACAATTCCGGAGTGCATGGAGCAGTATCAGTGGATTCCTCCTTATCCTCACACACATCAGGGCAGGGCTCCTGTTTGGTGGGCTCAGGCTGTACAGCAGCAGTAGTCGTAGGCCCTGAGATTTCTGTAGTGGCAGGGATAATGGCCACAGACTGGCTCTTTTCTGGCTCTGCTATTCCAGTAGTCAGGAGCAATGGTGGTAACCTTCGCCTTGCAGATGGCCCGCTGCCCCCTACCGGAGGACTGGAAGTCTTCTTCGCTGTTGTTGCAGCGGTTGAAAGTCCCTAGTGGTTAGAGGCATGCTGCATGTAGCTGCAGCTGCTGGTGGTGCTGGTAGATCACTGTGGTCCCATTGATTGTTATCCTCACCGTCAGACATGGCTCTTGATACCCTGTGCCAGACTAGAGGGGTCAAAGTAAGCTAGACTGCAATTTAAGTGCACGTTGCTATGGCCAATGGCAGCAGAATTGGTGTGTGGCTCCTTTAAGAGTCGCTGTAACTTCTCACTTTTGGGGAGTATGATGCTCTGGCAGGCAGATAATGGCCCCAAACGGTCTCTAGCAAGGTTACTTTCCCCAGCAGTACTCACACCTCTGGACATTGCTTCTTAAGATCCAGGGAAGAAGGAACTGTATGTTTCCTTTTTCAAGATGGCCGCCGCTTCTACTTTCTGTAAGGGGTACAGTTGATTTCTCTGTCCTCCTGGTAACTTGTAATAAACACTTTAGTTCCTTCTGCTGTAAGAATGGTTCCTCTGTTTGGTTCCCTCCCCTCTGCTGGGTGGATGTCTTATTCTCAACATAGGATGCCCAAATCTAAGATGGCCGATCAACCCGTTTTGCCACAGTGTAACAACCGATGCAGATTCACACTCTCCAGCAGTAAGTAGATGCTATAAAGTCTCTTATAAGAGGTTTTACGGATAGAGGGGGCCTTCAAGGCGCAAAATTAGATCCTGTTCGTGACGCCAATTGCAACGTGCGCCTCCCCCCAGGGCCCCTATATCATGACTAGGTATAGTAGGAATGCCAAGCCGTGTAGTGCGACCTAAATGTCTCTTTATGTGTGTCCCGGTGCTCCTACCTGGATACCGCTGGACCCCAGACTTTGGCTCTGAAGCAATAAAAAAGGGGGAATAATTGAGGGATGGAGGTAAAATAACTACATTCCAGACCTTGAGATGAAGTTCAATGGCAGCTTTACTTGAATAAACGTTCTCCAAAACAGTTTTCAGGCTTTGTCTTGGTTCCAGCAGGCTTTAGCCTAAACTGGCAGGCAAACTCAACTCTGCTTTCTCTTTTTCTCTCTGCTGTACTGACAGGTTAGCTTAGTAACTTTGATTCCTTCTTTATGCTGCACTCCACTCTTTATTCTCCTGGCTCCTGAGGCTTCCAAGCCTCTGCCTCCATGGCCAGCATTTAACGAAGAATATAAAGTGCAAGTGCAAATAATACTACAGATTACAAAGGCAAAAATCAATTACCCATAATGTGCCTCCTCCGGGATGGCGCCAACCCCGACGCGTGTTTCGGCGAACCTTCGGGACCCCCAGATGAAGGTTCGCCAAAACACGCATCGGGGTTGGCGCCATCCCGGAGGAGGCACATTATGGGTAATTGATTTTTGCCTTTGTAATCTGTAGTATTATTTGCACTTGCACTTTATATTCTTCATTAAATATTGGAGCAGTATGAATTAGTACCATTATGCCCCCCGTCCCCTCTGTGTGATATCGCCTTTTCCCTGCACTTGTTTTATTGTGATTTTTTCTATGAATTTTGTTAATAAAACATAATATTGATTTCATGCAGCCTGGTTGTTCTTTATAGGTATTTGTATTAATTCTTATACCATAGGCTCGTACGGTACATACTTGTTTTTTTGTTTAGTCTCCATGGCCAGCAGAGCTTTGGGTGCTCTGGCTGGCGTGGGCACCTCAAGCAGTGACATGTCCCTGCACTCCCTTCCCCTGTCTAGGGAAGACTGGAACTAACTGGAAACATCTGCCCCACCCTTCCGGCAGGAAACAGGAGTCGTCCACTTCTGACCAGAGGGGAAAAGGAGAATGGAATGGTAAGTTCCATTCTCTCGAAGTATAGCTCTGCCATATTTGCTGCCACCTGCTGGTGAACCAGGCACATTACTTGTAATAAACAGTTTCATAACAAGATTATCTATGCACAATATGGAGAGGGCCTAGAACAAAATACATAAGATGACATACAGGTGAGACCATAAAAGACAGTAGCAGGGTGCAGGAGTGGTAGCACCACTCTGGGTGTTACACATGTCATTTATTCCCAGTGGCCGGTGTGAGAACTGCTTTATGTAGAAGATTTTAAAGAATAGAAGAAAGTGGAAATAACATCACCAGAAATTCTTTAGAAAGAGGTTTAACAGGAAACTGAAACAGATGTCTGGAAAAGAAATGAAAGCTGAGCTCCGATTGGTTGCTCCAGGCTACAAAGCCGTTTGTTTCTTTTGCAGTTCCCAGTGTGGGTGGTTTAGATTGTCAGTTCTTGTGACCATCCTTCTGATGGGTGTGCTGTGCTGACAATGTTCTCTCACACCTTTGCTGCCCCCTTTTCCTCCCCTGCCCCCAGCCTGACTTCACCCTGACCACTGGATCATGTAGATGAGAGACGAGAGCACGAAGTGACATCACGACCGACGCCGGATTATCAGGCATGTACAAGATATATCATAGGGACTGGTCAGGGCTGGAGTCATACATGTGCTGAACAGGTTTTTGGCATTGATTCTGTTAAAATGTTGGAGTACGGGAATATGAGGATCAGGATGGGGTTTTCTGTGTATGAAAATGTGGGGTTAACTGAGGATGGGGTTTCTCTGTGTAGATGTGGGGTTCACGGTGTGTGAGGGTGGGGGGGGGGGTTCTCTGTATATGAAGATGTGGGGTTCATAGGGTGGGGGGGTTCTCTGTATATGAGGATGAGGAGGTTCACAGTGTGTGAGGATGGGGGGGGGGTTCTCTGTATATGAAGATGAGGAGGTTCATGGTGAGTGAGGACGGGGTTTCTCTGTATATGAAGATGAGGAGGTTCATGGTGAGTGAGGACGGGGTTTCTCTGTATATGAAGATGTGGGGTTCACAGTGTGTGAGTAGAGTTGAGCGAACACCTGGATGTTCGGGTTCGACGAGTTCGGCCGAACTTTCGAAAAATGTTCGGGTTCGGGATCCGAACTCGACCCGAACTTCATCCCGAACCCGAACCCCATAGAAGTCAATGGGGACCCGAACTTGTGGGCACTAAAAAGGCTGTAAAACACACCCGGAAAGGGCTAGAGGGCTGCAAAAGGCAGCAAAATGTAGTTAAATCCCCTGCAAACAAATGTAGATAGGGAAATGATGAGTTAACATAAAATAAATAAAAATTAAACAATATTAATTGGAGTGAGGTCCCATAGCACAGAATCTGGCTTCAAGTCACCCACCAATGGAGAAGGTCACTTACTATTATTTTGACCACAGCACCCAGACAAAGGAGAGAGGTCCCACAGCAGAGAACCAGGCATCATATCACCCACCACAGGAGTAGGCCACCATTTAGTTACTTTGACCCCTACACCCAGACGGAGGAGAGAGGTTACACAGCAGAGAATCAGGCATTTAGATCACCCACCACAGGAGTAGGCCACCATTGAATCAGACCCCGGCAACCATGTCAGATGGCACAAGCATAAGCTTTATATCAATCAGCACAGGAGAAGGCGACTTTGACAGACTTTGACCCCTACACCCGGACGGAGGAGAGAGGTTTCAAAGCAGAGAATCAGGCATTTAGATCACCCACCACAGGAGTAGGCCCCAATTTAATGGGACCCCGGCAACCATGTCAGATGGCACAACCATCAGCTTCATATCAATCAGCACAGGAGAAGGCGACTTTGAAAGACTTTGACCCCTACACCCAGACGGAGGAGAGAGGTTTCACAGCAGAGAATCAGGCATTTAGATCACCCACCACAGGAGTAGGCCCCCATTGAATCAGACCCTGGCAACCATGTCAGATGGCACAACCATCAGCTTTATATCCATCAGCACAGGAGAAGCCACCATTGAGTTACTTTGACCCCTACACCCAGGAAGAGGAGAGAGGCCCCACAGCACATATTCTGGCATCATATCAGCCACCACAGGAGAAGCCACCATTGAGTTACTTTGACCCCCGCACCCAGGAAGAGGAGAGAGGCCCCACAGCACATATTCTGGCATCATATCAGCCACCACAGGAGAAGCCACCATTGAGTTACTTTGACCCCCGCACCCAGGAAGAGGAGAGAGGCACCACAGCACATATTCTGGCATCATATCAGCCACCACAGGAGAAGCCACCATTGAGTTACTTTGACCCCCGCACCCAGGAAGAGGAGAGAGGCACCACAGCACATATTCTGGCATCATATCACACACCACAGGAGAAGGCCTCTTTCAGTGATTTAGGCCTTTGGACCCAGACGGAGGAGAGAGGCACCACAGCACATATTCTGGCATCATATCAGCCACCACAGGAGAAGCCACCATTGAGTTACTTTGACCCCTGCACCCAGGAAGAGGAGAGAGGCCCCACAGCACATATTCTGGCATCATACTAACCACCACAGGAGAAGCCACCATTGAGTTACTTTGACCCCTGCACCCAGGAAGAGGAGAGAGGCCCCACAGCACATATTCTGGCATCATATCAGCCACCACAGGAGAAGCCACCATTGAGTTACTTTGACCCCCGCACCCAGGAAGAGGAGAGAGGCACCACAGCACATATTCTGGCATCATATCAGCCACCACAGGAGAAGCCACCATTGAGTTACTTTGACCCCCGCACCCAGGAAGAGGAGAGAGGCACCACAGCACATATTCAGGCATCATATCACACACCACAGGAGAAGGCCTCTTTCAGTGATTTAGGCCTTTGGACCCAGACGGAGGAGAGAGGCACCACAGCACATATTCTGGCATCATATCAGCCACCACAGGAGAAGCCACCATTGAGTTACTTTGACCCCTGCACCCAGGAAGAGGAGAGAGGCCCCACAGCACATATTCTGGCATCATATCAGCCACCACAGGAGAAGCCACCATTGAGTTACTTTGACCCCTGCACCCAGGAAGAGGAGAGAGGCCCCACAGCACATATTCTGGCATCATATCAGCCACCACAGGAGAAGCCACCATTTAGTTACTTTGACCCCTGCACCCAGGAAGAGGAGAGAGGCACCACAGCACATATTCTGGCATCATATCAGCCACCACAGGAGAAGCCACCATTTAGTTACTTTGACCCCTTCACCCAAACAGAGGAGAGAGGTTCCACATCAGAGAATCAGGCATCATATCAACCACCACAGGAGTAGGCCACAATTTAGTTTATTTGACCCCTGCACCCAGGAAGAGGAGAGAGGCACCACAGCACATATTCTGGCATCATATCAGCCACCACAGGAGAAGCCACCATTTAGTTACTTTAACCCCTGCACCCAGGAAGAGGAGAGAGGCACCACAGCACATATTCTGGCATCATATCAGCCACCACAGGAGAAGCCACCATTGAGTTACTTTAACCCCTGCACCCAGGAAGAGGAGAGAGGCCCCACAGCACATATTCTGGCATCATATCAGCCACCACAGGAGAAGCCACCATTGAGTTACTTTGACCCCCGCACCCAGGAAGAGGAGAGAGGCACCACAGCACATATTCTGGCATCATATCAGCCACCACAGGAGAAGCCACCATTGAGTTACTTTGACCCCCGCACCCAGGAAGAGGAGAGAGGCACCACAGCACATATTCAGGCATCATATCACACACCACAGGAGAAGGCCTCTTTCAGTGATTTAGGCCTTTGGACCCAGACGGAGGAGAGAGGCACCACAGCACATATTCTGGCATCATATCAGCCACCACAGGAGAAGCCACCATTGAGTTACTTTGACCCCCGCACCCAGGAAGAGGAGAGAGGCACCACAGCACATATTCAGGCATCATATCAGCCACCACAGGAGAAGGCCTCTTTCAGTGATTTAGGCCTTTGGACCCAGACAGAGGAGAGAGCTCAGAGATTAGCTTCATATCCCCCAGCACAGCAGAAGACCGCTTTATTTGACTTAGGCCTCAGCACCCAGACAGAAGACAGAGGTAGCATGGCAGAGGTTATGGCTTCATGTCACCCGTTAGTTTAACCGGCCACTTTCATCTGGTTAGGCCCCGGCGCCCAGACAGAGAAGAGTTTCATTCAACTGTGGGTTTCATAAAATTTGTATCAAATAAAGAAGTGGCCCGTAGCACAACAAGACATGTTTTAGGCAGTTAATAAGGACTACTCTGCACAAGGGAGGGACAGGTCCTGTGGGATCCATGCCTGGTTCATCTTTATGAAGGTCAGCTTGTCCACGTTGGCTGTAATGACGCCCCCTGCCGTGCTGAATACGCGTTCAGATAAAACGCTGGCCGCCGGGCAGGAAAGCACCTCCAAGGCATAACATGCTAACTCTGGCCACGTGGACAATTTCGAAACCCAGTAGTTGAATGGGGCCGAACCATCCGTCAGGATGTGGAGGGGTGTGCAGACATACTGTTCAACCATGTTAGTGAAATGCTGCCTCCTGCTAACACGTTCCGTATCAGGTGTCGGTGCAGATAGCTGTGGCGTGGAGACAAAACTTTTCCACATCTCTGCCATGCTAACCCTGCCCTCAGATGAGCTGGCCGTGACACAGCAGCGTTGGCGACCTCTTGCCACTCCTCTGCCTTCACCTTCCACCTGTTCCCCTGTGACATGTGGGAATGCTCTCAAGAGCGCCTCTATCAGCGTGCGCTTGTACTCGCGCATCTTACGGTCGCGCTCCAGTTCAGGAATTAAAGTGGGCACATTGTCTTTATACCGGGGATCCAGCAGGGTGGCCACCCAGTAGTCTGCACACGTTAAAACGTGGGCAACTCTGCTGTCGTTGCGCAGGCATTGGAGCATATATTCGCTCATGTGGGCCAGGCTACCCATGGGTAAGGACAAGCTGTCCTCTGTGGGAGGCGTATCGTCATCGTCCACCGTATCCCCCCAGCCACGCACCAGTGATGGGCCTGGGCTGCCACCCCGCTGTGAACTTGCGTCATCCTCGTCCCCCTCCACCTCCTCCTCCTCATCCTCCTCGTCCTCCAGTACAGTGCCTTGGCTGGCGACTTGTGAACCTGTCCTCTGCTGCTTAAACAAACCTCCCTCTGAGCCACTTCGAACAGACTGGCCCGAAAGTGTTAGAAACGAGCCCTCATCCTCCTCCTCCTCCTCCACCTGGGCCACCTCCTCTAACATCATTGCCCTAAGTGTTTTCTCAAGGAGACATAGAAGTGGTATTGTAACGCTGATAACGGCGTCATCGCCACTGGCCATGTTGGTGGAGTACTCGAAACAGCGCAACAGGGCACACAGGTCTCGCATGGAGGCCCAGTCATTGGTGGTGAAGTGGTTCTGATCCGCAGTACGACTGACCCGTGCGTGCTGCAGCTGAAACTCCACTATGGCCTGCTGCTGCTCGCACAGTCTGTCCAGCATATGCAAGGTGGAGTTCCACCGGGTGGGCACGTCGCATATGAGGCGGTGAGCGGGAAGGCCGAAGTTCCGCTGTAGCGCAGACAGGCGAGCAGCAACAGGATGTGAACGCCGGAAGCGCGCACAGACGGCCCGCACTTTATGCAGCAGCTCTGACATGTTGGGGTAGTGGTGAATGAACCTCTGCACCACCAAGTTCAGCACATGCGCCAGGCAAGGGATGTGCGTCAAACCGGCTAGTCCCAGAGCTGCCACGAGATTTCGCCCATTATCGCACACCACCAGGCCTGGCTTGAGGCTCACCGGCAGAAACCACTCGTCGGTCTGTTGTTCAATACCCCGCCACAACTCCTTTGCGCTGTGGGGCCTGTCCCCCAAACATATGAGTTTCAGAATGGCCTGCTGACGTTTACCCCGGGCTGTGCTGAAGTTGGTGGTGAAGGTGTGTGGCTGACCGGATGAGCTGGTGGAAGAAGAGGAGGAGGAAGCCGAGTAGGAGGAGGAGGCTACAGGAGGCAGAGAATGATGCCCTGCGATCCTAGGGGGCGGAAGGACGTGCGCCAAGGAACTGTCCGCCGGGGGCCCAGCCGCCACTACATTCATCCAGTGTGCAGTTAGTGAGATATAGCGTCCCTGGCCGTGCTTACTGGTCCACGTATCTGTGGTTAGGTGGACCTTGCCACAAATGGCGTTGCGCAGTGCACACTTGATTTTATCGGACACTTGCATGTGCAGGGAAGGCACGGCTGTCTTGGAGAAGTAGTGGCGGCTGGGAACCACATACTGCGGGACAGCCATGGCCATCAGCTGTTTGAAGCTGTCTGTGTCCACCAGCCGGAATGACAGCATTTCAAAGGCCAGCAGTTTAGAAATGCTGGCGTTCAGGCCAAGGGCTCGAGGGTGACTCGGGGGGAATTTACGCTTCCTCTCTAAGGTTTGAGATATTGAGAGCTGAACGCTGCTGTGTGATATAGTGGAGACGCTAGTTGACGGTGGTGGTGGTGTCGGTGGCACATCCTCTGTGTGCTGCTCGGCAGGTGGCAACATTCCTCTCGAGGCGGAAGCCGAGGCAGCAGCGGTAGAGGGAGCAGGGGGAGCCTCAGCGAGTGCCTGGTTTTTAAGGTGTGTACCCCACTGCAGTTCATGCTTTGCATGTAGATGCCTGGTCATGCAGGTTGTGCTGAGGTTCAGAACGTTAATGCCTCGCCTCAGGCTCTGATGGCAGAGCGTGCAAGTCACTCGGGTCTTGTCGGTAGGACATTGTTTAAAGAAGTGCCATGCCAGGGAACTCTTTGAAGCTGCCTTTGTGGGGCTGGGTCCCTGTTGGCGATGTCCAGTAGCAGGCGAACTCTGGGGGCGGCGGCTCGTCTGCTTTGGCCCCCTGCTCCCTCTTTGGCTTCGCTGTTGTCTCGGTCTCACCACTACCTCTTCCTCTGAACTGTGAAAGTCATCGCCACGACCTTCAGTCCATGTGGGGTCTAAGACCTCATCGTCCTCTGCATCGTCTTCCACCCAGTCTCCCTCCCTGACCTCCTCCTGTTCAGTCTGCACACTGCAAAAAGACGCGGCAGTGGGCACCTGTGTTTCGTCATCATCAGAGAGTCGGTGACTCTGCTGTGGTGGTATTCCCATGTCCTCTTCATCTGGAGACATAAGTGGTTGTGCGTCAGTGCATGGTATGTCTTCCTCCACTGGGGAAGGGCTAGGTGGACGCCCCTGGGAAACCCTGGAAGCAGAGTCTTCAAACAGAAGAAGAGACTGCTGCATAACTTGTGGCTCAGACCGTTTCCCTGATATGCTTGGGGGTGATGTGACAGACTGATGGGCTTGGTTTTCAGGTGCCACCTGTGCGCTTTCCGCAGAAGACTGGGTGGAAGACCATGTGGTGAACGTGCTGGAAGCACTGTCGGCCACCCAATCGATTAATGCCTGTACCTGCTCAGGCCTTACCATCCTAAGAGCGGCATTGGGCCCCACGAGATATTGCGGTACATTCTGCCGGCTAGTTGAGGGAGTTCGTTCCCTACTGTGTGCGCCTGGGGCCGAACGGCCACGTCCTCTACCAGCAACAGAGGCTCCACGGACACCACCACGACCGCGTCCTCGTCCCTTAATAGTATTTTTCTTCATTGTTGCGATTCAACTCGCACCACAATGAAATATATTATTTTTTATAAGCAAAATCCCCTCACTGGAATACTTTCAGTCTTTTGACTGTATGGATTACAGATGGAATGACTGTTATATGTGAGTACCGCTTTCTTTGACAGATTCTAGTATGGGTACATATATGTTTTCCCAACCCCAGCACATTAGTTTGCTAATTCCAGATGTATGAAACGCAGGCCTAACTGTATCTAGTATATTGAACGCCAGATAAACTAACTTGGCCTTTTTTAAATAAAAAAAAAATCCCCTCACTGGAATACTTTATGGCTTTTGACTGTATGGATTACAGGTGGACTGGTATTAGTAGGGGTGACACAAGCACACCCAAGTCCCTGATGTAGGATTTCTATGGCACAGACCACTATTACAAGTGATTAATGGACGTTGGGAGAGATTGTGCTGCAGCACTAGTCCCAAGATGGCCGCCGCCTATCAGCCCAGTAACATGTGCCACAAAATGGTCTGCACAACCTTTAAAAAAAATAGCCTTGGACTGTGCTGCTAAATCGCTATTGGTCTGAATCCCAGGTGTAGATGTCTGACTTGTTTGGAGCTTTGGAATGCACACTGTGGCAGCTTCTGCTGCAGCACTACAAGTCGCAAAATGGCGGCCGGCGGTCAGCCCAGGTACATGTGGATGGAAAAATCACTCTGGCCACTCTAAAAATAGCCAATCCCTATCAAAAAAGCAGCTCAGCTGCAGTTGTTCAGATGAATCACAGGTGGAGGAGAGAAATTTGCTTCCAGTTATTCAATTATCCCTGCCTATTCTCGCCCTAGCATCAGCTGCGTCTATCCCTGTTCTATTCACATCGGGAGTGAGCACGTCCCGACGTGCGCACAAGCTTATAAAGAGCCTGGGTCACATGCTGCACTTGGCCAATCACAGCCTTGCCAATAGTAGGCATGGCTGCGATGGCATCTTAGGGCAAGTAGTATGATGCATGTTGATTGGCTGCTTTGCAGCCTTTCAAAATGCGCCAAAATACATGCCGAACGACGAACCCGAACCCGAACTTTTACGAAAAAGTTCGGGTTCGGGTCCGTGTCACGAACACCCCAAAATTCGGTACGGACCCGAACTATGCTCGAACTGTTCGCTCAACACTATGTGTGAGGATGGGGGAGTTCTCTGTATATGAGGATGAGGAGGTTCACAGTGTGTGAGGATGAGGAGGTTCATGGTGTGTGAGGATGAGGAGGTTCATGGTGTGTGAGGATGGGGGGGTTCTCTGTATATGAAGATGAGGGGTTCACAGTGTGTGAGAATGGGGGGGGTTCTCTATATATGAAGATGTGGGGTTCATGGTGTGTGAGGATGGGGGGGTTCTCTGTATATGAAGATGAGGAGGTTCACAGTGTGTGAGGATGGGGGAGTTCTCTGTATATGAGGATGAGGAGGTTCACGGTGTGTGAGGATGAGGAGGTTCATGGTGTGTGAGGATGGGGGGGTTCTCTGTATATGAAGATGTGGGGTTCATGGTGAGTGAGGATGAGGAGGTTCATGGTGTGTAAGGGTGGGGGGGTTCATGGTGTGTGAGGATGGGGGGGTTCTCTTCTATATGAAGATGTGGGGTTCATGGTGAGTGAGGATGAGGAGGTTCATGGTGTGTGAGGATGGGGGGGTTCTCTGTATATGAAGATGAGGGGTTCACAGTGTGTGAGAATGGGGGAGTTCTCTGTATATGAAGATGTGGGGTTCATGGTGAGTGAGGATGAGGAGGTTCATGGTGTGAGGATGGGGGGGTTCTCTATATATGAAGATGTGGGGTTCATGGTGAGTGAGGATGAGGAGGTTCACGGTGTGTGAGGATGGGGGGTTCTCCGCATGTGTAGATGTGGGGTTCACGTTGTGTGAGGATGGGGGGTTCTCTGCATGTGTAGATGTGGGGTTCGTGGTGTGTGAGGATGAGGGGTTCATGGTGTGTGAGGATGGGGGGGTTCTCTGTATATGAAGATGAGGAGGTTCATGGTGTGTGAGGATGGGGGGGGGTTCTCTGTATATGAGGATGAGGAGGTTCACAGTGTGTGAGGATGGGGGGGTTCTCTGTATATGAAGATGAGGAGGTTCACAGTGTGTGAGGATGGGGGGGTTCTCTGTATATGAAGATGAGGGTTCATGGTGAGTGAGGATGAGGAGGTTCATGGTGAGTGAGGATGAGGAGGTTCATGGTGCGTGAGGATGGGGGGGTTCATGGTGTGTGAGGATGGGGTGGTTCTCTGTATATGAAGATGTGGGGTTCATGGTGTGTGAGGATGGGGGGGGTTCTCTGTATATGAAGATGAGGGGTTCATGTTGAGTGAGGATGAGGAGGTGCATGGTGTGTGAGGATGGGGAGGTTCTCTATATATGAAGATGAGGGGTTCACAGTGTGTGAGAATGGGGGGGTTCTCTGTATATGAAGATGAGGGGTTCATGGTGAGTGAGGATGAAGAGGTTCATGGTGTGTGAGGATGGGGGGGTTCTCTGTATATGAAGATGAGGGGTTCACAGTGTGTGAGAATGGGGCTGGTTCTCTATATATGAAGATGTGGGGTTCATGGTGAGTGAGGATGAGGAGGTTCGTGGTGTGTGAGGATGGGGGGTTCTCTGTATATGAAGATGAGGGGTTCACAGTGTGTGAGGATGGGGGGGGGGGGGGTTCTCTGTATATGAAGATGAGGGGTTCATGGTGAGTGAGGATGAGGAGTTTCATGGTGTGTGAGGATGGGGGGTTCTCTGCATGTGTAGATGTGGGGTTCGTGGTGTGTGAGGATGAGGGGTTCATGGTGTGTGAGGATGGGGGGGTTCTCTGTATATGAAGATGAGGAGGTTCACAGTGTGTGAGGATGGGGGGGGGTTCTCTGTATATGAGGATGAGGAGGTTCACAGTGTGTGAGGATGGGGGGGTTCTCTGTATATGAAGATGAGGGTTCATGGTGAGTGAGGATGAGGAGGTTCATGGTGCGTGAGGATGGGGGGGTTCATGGTGTGTGAGGATGGGGTGGTTCTCTGTATATGAAGATGTGGGGTTCATGGTGTGTGAGGATGGGGGGGGTTCTCTGTATATGAAGATGAGGGTTCATGGTGAGTGAGGATGAGGAGGTTCATGGTGCGTGAGGATGGGGGGGTTCATGGTGTGTGAGGATGGGGTGGTTCTCTGTATATGAAGATGTGGGGTTCATGGTGTGTGAGGATGGGGGGGGTTCTCTGTATATGAAGATGAGGGGTTCATGTTGAGTGAGGATGAGGAGGTTCATGGTGTGTGAGGATGAGGAGGTTCATGGTGTGTGAGGATGGGGAGGTTCTCTATATATGAAGATGAGGGGTTCACAGTGTGTGAGAATGGGGGGGTTCTCTATATATGAAGATGTGGGGTTCATGGTGAGTGAGGATGAGGAGGTTCATGGTGTGTGAGGATGGGGGGTTCTCTGTATATGAAGATGAGGGGTTCACAGTGTGTGAGAATGGGGCTGGTTCTCTATATATGAAGATGTGGGGTTCATGGTGAGTGAGGATGAGGAGGTTCGTGGTGTGTGAGGATGGGGGGTTCTCTGTATATGAAGATGAGGGGTTCACAGTGTGTGAGAATGGGGGGGGGGGGTTCTCTGTATATGAAGATGAGGGGTTCATGGTGAGTGAGGATGAGGAGTTTCATGGTGTGTGAGGGTGGGGGGGGGGTTCATGGTGTGTGAGGATGGGGGGTTCTCTGTATATGAAGATGTGGGGTTCATGGTGAGTGAGGATGAGGAGGTTCATGGTGTGTGAGGATGGGGGGTTCTCTTCTATATGAAGATGTGGGGTTCATGGTGAGTGAGGATGAGGAGGTTCATGGTGTGTGAGGATGGGGGGGTTCTCTGTATATGAAGATGAGGGGTTCACAGTGTGTGAGAATGGGGGGGGTTCTCTATATATGAAGATGAGGGGTTCATGGTGAGTGAGGATGAGGAGGTTCATGTTGTGTGAGGATGGGGGGGTTCTCTGTATGTGTAGATGTGGGGTTCACGGTGAGAGGATGGGGGGTTCTCTGTGTAGATGTGGGGTTCATGGTGAATGAGGATGGGGGGATTCTCTATATGTGTAGATGTGAGGTTCATGGTGTGAGGATGAGGGGTTCTCTGTGTAGATGTGAGGTTCATGGTGTGTGAGGATGAGGGGTTCTCTGTGTAGATGTGAGGTTCATGGTGTGTGAGGATGGGGGGTTCTCTGTGTAGATGTGGGGTTCATGGTGTGTGAGGATGGGGGGTTCCCTGTATTTGAAGATGTGGGGTTCAGCATGTGTGAGGATGGGGGGTTCTCTGTATGTATATATGTAGGGTTCATGGTGTGAGGATGGGGGTTTTTCTGTGTAGATGTGGGGTTCACGGTGTGTGAGGATGGGGGTTCCCTGTATATGAAGATGTGGGGTTCAGCATGTGTGAGGATGGGGGAGTTCTCTGTATGTGTATATGTGGGGTTCACGGTGTGTGAGGATGGGGGGTTCTCTGTGTAGATGTGGGGTTCACGGTGTGTGAGGATAGGGGGCTTCTCTGTATGTGTAGATGTGGGGTTCATGGTGTGTGAGGATGGGGGGTTCTCTGTGTAGATGTGGGGTTTACGGTGTGTGAGTGTAAGCCATGTACCGGGGCGGGCTCCCCAGGATACAGCAAAGTTACGAATGAGGAAAACAACTGCAACACCAGCCTTTGCCTAAACAGAATTTTACTTTACCACAAATGCTGGGAACACACAATAAATTTACATACACCCAGCCTGAAGGCTGAGGCCCTTGTGCTGCACAGCATGGCGCCCTCCGATGGATGCAGTAGGAAAGTGCAGTAATTTACCTACTGGCGGCACTTCTACACTGCCACACCTTACCTGTTATTACCCTAAAAAACAAGAATCACTGTATGGGTGTGTGGTGCAGCTGCCAGCTTGGACCTGTCCTAGGTTACTAATATAGCTTGTGTGTTTATACAGCTAGACCTGCCAATAACCTTAATACAGTTCCTATGTTTGTGTGTTAAAGACAAAAGCAGAGTTATTTACAGTGACTTCATGTTTGGATGTTATATAACTGTTATATACAGTATATATTGTGTTCACAGAAGCAGAAAAGATAATATACCTTTAAGAGTCATTATATGGATGTGAGGTAAGCTCAATGACACAGCATAAACTACAGAAAGTATGGAGTTAAACTGCTGTTACTGGGCAGGAGTCTTGACCAATCACAGACAGCCTCACACACAGCCTGTGTGGGAAATTCCCTAGCAGGAGCTGCTGGAATCATTATTCATCAGAAAGAGAAGCTGAACAGACATTCACTCCACTAAGAGCCGCGTTTTAAGGAAGCAGAGAGGCCAAAATAGGCATTTAAAACAGTTATATAATGTTCCTACTGTTAATATTGCGATTAGAACTGTATACAAACGAACTACTGAGCCATAAAATCATACAATTCAAACAAATTGCATACAAATGCAAACTGCTTATACCAGATCATAAGCATTTGTATAGAGCAAACTGCAAACCAAGTAGAGCAAGTGAACTATTAGTTAGACCTCAGATATACTTCTTAGAGAGATCATAAAGTGCTTAAATAACTTAAAGTGAGAGTACAGATACTGAAGAGAGAAATATATCCACCATGTTATGTTGATTGACAAGTTTGAACAGTTGAACCACCATCTTATGCATACCGCCATTTTATGATACTTTATTCAACATGTGTTATGTACATGGACTATCTGCTGCGGAGGCGGCAGTGTTATATATGAAGAAAAGTTTAAGTTAATAAAGAAGTTATTTCAAGCATTTGGTTGCTCTTTAAACCTACTGTTTCCATAGAACGGCGCTAGAGGAATTACAGAGTAATAGACAGTCTGGTTAGACTAAAAGTCAGAGATATCAGAATTCTTCTAAAAGCACTTCATAGTGCTGTGCCTGCCACATGTGATGCGGGCTAGCCTGCGGTGCAGCATAACAGCTTACAATCTTACAAAGCTCTACAGTATTCCCCCTCCCATAACTGGTCATGTAGCACGTTCCTGAGTATTCCTTCTGAGCAAAAAGCCAGCCTGGCTTGAGTTCGTGGGCATTTTATCAGCTCTCCAGTGTGAAATGTCACTTTAAGTTATGGAGTCTATGCAATGAACAATAGCAACACTTGTGGCCGGACACACACAGAGACCCTAAGTAACTAACTACAGGCCTGGTCTCAGTCTCTAGGCGCCAACACTGTAACGAGGTGCGTTCACGATATTACCGACCCAGATCTGCTCTGCCTCCGCTGGGGACTATAAACAGAACAAATGCCTCTCCAACAAGCATGCAGTGTATGTAACTTTGCTCCCCAGCTGTCATCAGCGTTCCTGGAAGCAATCCTCATTCCTCTGGACAGGATCAGGGTCTTGGACATGATCAGCTTCACTTAGCTGCCGCTCTGGTCACTGATGTATGCTCCCACACCTGGATGCCGTCAGATCCTCTGCTGACACAGTTCCTCAGTCTCACCTCCCTCTAAGATGGCTGCTTCCTTTCCCTTCCTCTCCAGGCTCTGTGTGTAACTCCACCTCTCATGAATATGGAAATATGCAGTCTGTAGCTGTCTTTAGGAAACAGTGGCATCTTGTGGCAAAACAGCAGAATGTCAGTCCAGATCATTTAATTTAATCTACACCAGAAGAGCTGTTTCTCCATCTCACATACCACCCCTCTAGAGGTTGTCGTCCTCGGCAACCCTCCCTATACAGACTCATCCTGGGCATAGCACTGTGAGGGCACACCAGCATTGGGCCTGGTTGACCTTCACAGAGTGATAGGCTCAGAAGCACTGGGGACGTCAGGCACTTCTAATGGGAGAAGAGCTGCTGACTGCTCAACACTTTCCCTGAGTGGCAAACTTGCCACGGCTGGAGCCGTTGTGGGTACCGGGGCAGGGACAACCCACCATTCTTCCTCCTCCTCCTATAAGGGGATTTCCTCTGTACTCTGAGCAGGACGAGGCATCTCCCCCAAGCACATAGGCTCATCAAAATTACGCCTCAACATATTACGGTGCAAGTTTCGTGAGGGCTCCCCAGTCCCTATTGGCTCTACCTCATAGACCGGGATGGCAGGGTCTACCCTCCTCTAAACCGTGTATGGGACCACCGCCCATCCAACTTCCCAGACGGCCGTTTGGCTTTGACCATGACTTGATCACCCAGGGAATACCCATCCTTCTGCACTGGTCTTGGGTTAGGGTGTACCACTTGTCCCAGGCGCTCCCCCACAAGCTTGTGGATCGCTCTCAGCCGGCGGCGGTGCTCTTGTACCCATGCGGTGGTACTTCTCGGTGGTGCCTCCATCGGATCAGGCATGTGTAGGTCTTCAATCCGGCTTTCCAAAACATGAGCATATGTGGGGAGTATCCGGTGGTACTATGTACGCTGTTATAGGCCCACATCAGTTCAGGTAGATACTCAGGCCACGAGCCTTTTGGCCGTCCGCCAGAGTCCGCAGCATTTGGAGCAAGGTGCGGTTGAACCGTTTGCATGCCCCGTTTCCCTGGGGGTGATACAGGGTGGTGCGTGAACGTTCGATCCTATACAGTTGGTACAGCTCATTCATTAGAGTACCCTGAAAACATGCCCCCTGGTCCGAATGTATGCTTTGTGGACACCCGAACACCTGTATAAAGTGTTTGCAGACCGCTTCAGCGGCAAACTCTGCCGTCTGGTCTCTGGTGGGTATGAGTGTCCTGAGTTACCCAATCTGGCTCCAGGAGAAGTATATGGTGGGCTCAGTGTGCATGTTGGTACTTGCATCCCTGGATCCGATGAAAGCTGTAATGGCACCGGACGGGGTTAAAAGCAGAGTGTGCTTGGCTTGCATGCTGACCTGCATTCCCTGGACTTTGTGTGGCTGTCGTGGCCCATAAACAGGTAGGAACTAGTGTTAGGGACCACTCCATAGAGGCGACCTTGACGTGGTGAGTGGCTTATTGTCATGGTCTTACCTTCTTGCTGTTCTCCTTCGTTTGACATGTGCTGGCGGCCATCTTGGTTTCTGGGTTTCTTGTAGCCTTCCACCCTGCGGCTCCTCCTTCCCACCGGGAGGAACTGGATGCCTAGCTCATATATATAGGAGGTCTGTGGCTTCAGTTCCTTGCTTGGTCCTCCTGTGTTCACATGCTTCTAAGACTGCTGCTGCTTCTGGTTCCTGATCCTGGCTTCGTCTGACTACCCTGCTGGTTCCTGATCCTGGTTTCGTCTGACTACCCTGCTGGTTCCTGATCCTGGCTTCGTCTGACTACCCTTCTGGTTCCTGATCTCTGGCCTCTCAAAGACTCTGCTTCGGTTTCACCATTCGTTTGGACTTTTGCTTTACAGCTTTATTTTCAATAAAGCCTTCTTATTTTCACTTATCTCTTGTTACGTCTGGTTCATGGTTCCGTGACATTAGGACCAAGCCATGAGTTCTGACGGTACAGGGCCATCCTCGCTACCCACGCTGGTTGCCAGACTTGATCAGCAGGATCACCTGTTGGGTCGGTTCGCTGTGGCGTTGCAAACCCTGCTTGAACGCACGGCTCATTTCGCTCCCGTTGCCGATGGGTCGGTTGTCGCTCCTACTGCCGCTCCGGTTGTTGCGCCAGAGTCTACCCCGACACCTGTTGTTGCGCCTGCGGTGTTTCGGGGTATGACCGGTTCTGCCCCTCTTCCACAGCGCTTTGGGGGAGAGCCAACTCAGTGCCGAGGTTTCCTTAACCAGGTGGGCATTTATTTCGAGTTGCTGCCACATGCCTTTCCTACTGAGAGATCAAAGGTGGGCTTCTTGATCTCGCTGCTCTCGGACAAGGCCTTGGCCTGGGCCAGCCCTTTATGGGAGAACAACAATCCGGTGGTTGCCGAGTTTTCCGGTTTTGTTGCTTCTCTTCGGAAGGTATTCGATGTGCCGGCTCGTGCTGCCTCTGCTGCGAAGCTCCTTATGTCCATCAGACAGGGTTCACGATCCGTAGCTGAATACGCCATTGAGTTTCGTACCCTGGCAGCAGAGGTGGGCTGGAATAATGAGGCTCTGGTCGCTGCTTTCTCTCATGGTCTCTCGGATGCCTTGAAGGATGAGGTTGCAGCTAAGGACCTACCAGTTGAGCTCGAGTCTCTTATTTCTTTCCTGATTTTGATTGACACCAGACTCAGGGAGAGACCTTCCTTTAACCACCTCAGCCCCCAGTGCTTAAACACCCTGAAAGACCAGGCCACTTTTTACACTTCTGACCTACACTACTTTCACCGTTTATTGCTCGGTCATACAACTTACCACCCAAATGAATTTTACCTCCTTTTCTTCTCACTAATAGAGCTTTCATTTGGTGGTATTTCATTGCTGCTGACATTTTTACTTTTTTTGTTATTAATCGAAATTTAACGATTTTTTTGCAAAAAAATGACATTTTTCACTTTCAGTTGTAAAATTTTGCAAAAAAAACGACATCCATATATAAATTTTGCTCTAAATTTATTGTTCTACATGTCTTTGATAAAAAAAAAATGTTTGGGTAAAAAAAAAATGGTTTGGGTAAAAGTTATAGCGTTTACAAACTATGGTACAAAAATGTGAATTTCCGCTTTTTGAAGCAGCTCTGACTTTCTGAGCACCTGTCATGTTTCCTGAGGTTCTACAATGCCCAGACAGTAGAAACACCCCACAAATGACCCCATTTCGGAAAGTACACACCCTAAGGTATTCGCTGATGGGCATAGTGAGTTCATCGAACTTTTTATTTTTTGTCACAAGTTAGCGGAAAATGATGATTTATTTTATTTTATTTTTTTTTCTTACAAAGTCTCATATTCCACTAACTTGTGACAAAAAATAAAAAGTTCTATGAACTCACTATGCCCATCAGCGAATACCTTGGGGTCTCTTCTTTCCAAAATGGGGTCACTTGTGGGGTAGTTATACTGCCCTGGCATTCTAGGGGCCCAAATGTGTGGTAAGGAGTTTGAAATCAAATTCTGTAAAAAAATGACCTGTGAAATCCTGAAGGTGCTCTTTGGAATATGGGCCCCTTTGCCCACCTAGGCTGCAAAAAAGTGTCACACATCTGGTATCTCCGTACTCAGGAGAAGTTGGGGAATGTGTTTTGGGGTGTCATTTTACATATACCCATGCTGGGTGAGAGAAATATCTTGGCAAAAGACAACTTTTCCCATTTTTTTATACAAAGTTGGCATTTGACCAAGATATTTATCTCACCCAGCATGGGTATATGTAAAAAGACACCCCAAAACACATTCCCCACCTTCTCCTGAGTACGGAGATACCAGATGTGTGACACTTTTTTGCAGCCTAGGTGGGCAAAGGGGCCCATATTCCAAAGAGCACCTTTCGGATTTCACAGGTCATTTTTTACAGAATTTGATTTCAAACTCCTTACCACACATTTGGGCCCCTAGAATGCCAGGGCAGTATAACTACCCCACAAGTGACCCCATTTTGGAAAGAAGAGACCCCAAGGTATTTCGTGATGGGCATAGTGAGTTCATAGAACTTTTTATTTTTTGTCACAAGTTAGTGGAATATGAGACTTTGTAAGAAAAAAAAATAAAATAAAATAAATCATCATTTTCCACTAACTTGTGGCAAAAAATAAAAAATTCTAGGAACTCGCCATGCCCCTCACGGAATACCTTGGGGTGTCTTCTTTCCAAAATGGGGTCACTTGTGGGGTAGTTATACTGCCCTGGCATTTTCCAGGGGCCCTAATGTGTGGTAAGTAGGTAAATGACCTGTGAAATCCTAAAGGTGCTCTTTGGAATGTGGGCCCCTTTGCCCACCTAGGCTGCAAAAAAGTGTCACACATGTGGTATCGCCGTATTCAGGAGAAGTTGGGCAATGTGTTTTGGGGTGTCATTTTACATATACCCATGCTGGGTGAGAGAAATATCTTGGCAAAAGACAACTGTTCCCATTTTTTTATACAAAGTTGGCATTTGACCAAGATATTTCTCTCACCCAGCATGGGTATATGTAAAATGACACCCCAAAACACATTCCCCACCTTCTCCTGAGTACGGCGATACCAGATGTGTGACACTTTTTTGCAGCCTAGATGCGCAAAGGGGCCCAAATTCCTTTTAGGAGGGCATTTTTAGACATTTGGATACCAGACTTCTTCTCACGCTTTGGGGCCCCTAGAATGCCAGGGCAGTATAAATACCCCACATGTGACCCCATTTTGGAAAGAAGACACCCCAAGGTATTCAATGAGGGGCATGGCGAGTTCATAGAAATTTTTTTTTTTTGGCACAAGTTAGCGGAAATTGATATTTTTTATTTTTTTCTCACAAAGTCTCCTGTTCCGCTAACTTGGGACAAAAATTTCAATCTTTCATGGACTCAATATGCCCCTCATGGAATACCTGGGGGTGTCTTCTTTCCGAAATGGGGTCACATGTGGGGTATTTATACTGCCCTGGCATTCTAGGGGCCCTAAAGCGTGAGAAGAAGTCTGGAATATAAATGTCTAAAAAATTTTACGCATTTGGATTCCGTGAGGGGTATGGTGAGTTCATGTGAGATTTTATTTTTTGACACAAGTTAGTGGAATATGAGACTTTGTAAGAAAAAAAAAAAAAAAATTCCGCTAACTTGGGCCAAAAAAATGTCTGAATGGAGCCTTACAGAGGGGTGATCAATGACAGGGGGGTGATCAATGACAGGGGGGGTGATCAATGACAGGGGGGTGATCAATGACAGGGGGGGTGATCAATGACAGGGGGGGTGATCAATGACAGGGGGGTGATCAATGACAGGGGGGTGATCAGGGAGTTTATATGGGGTGATAACCACAGTCATTGATCACGCCCGTGTAAGGCTTCATTCAGACGTCCGTATGCGTTTTGCGGATCCGATCCATCTATCAGTCCATCCGTAAAAATCATGCGGACATCTGAATGGAGCTTTACAGGGGGGTAATCAATGACAGGGGTGTAATCAATGACAGGGGGGTGATCAGGGAGTCTATATGGGGTGATCACCACAGTCATTGATCATGCCCCTGTAAGGCTTCATTCAGACGTCCGTATGCGTTTTGCGGATCCGATCCATCTATCAGTGCATCCGTAAAAATCATGCGGACATCTGAATGGAGCTTTACAGGGGGTTGATCAATGACAGGGGGGTGATCAGGGAGTCTATATGGGGTGATAACCACAGTCATTGATAACGCCCCTGTAAGGCTTCATTCAGACGTCCGGATGCGTTTTGCGGATCCGATCCATCTATCAGTGCATCCGTAAAAATCATGCGGACATCTGAATGGAGCTTTACAGGGGGTTGATCAATGACAGGGGTGTGATCAGGGAGTCTATATGGGGTGATAACCACAGTCATTGATCACGCCCCTGTAAGGCTTCATTCAGACGTCCGGATGCGTTTTGCGGATCCGATCCATCTATCAGTGGATCCGTAAAAATCATGCGGACGTCTGAATGGAGCTTTACAGGGGGTTGATCAATGACAGGGGTGTAATCAATGACAGGGGGGTGATCAGGGAGTCTATATGGGGTGATCAGGGGCTAATAAGGGGTTAATAAGTGACAGGGGGGGGGTGTAGTGTAGTGTAGTGGTGCTTGGTGGGACTTTACTGAGCTACCTGTGTCCTCTGGTGGTCGATCCAAACAAAGGGGACCACCAGAGGACCAGGTAGCAGGTATATTAGACGCTGTTATCAAAACAGCGTCTAATATACCTGTTAGGGGTTAAAAAAAACACATCTCCAGCCTGCCAGCGAACGATCGCCGCTGGCAGGCTGGAGATCAACTCTCTTACCTTCCGTTCCTGTGAGCGCGCGCGCCTGTGTGCGCGCGTTCACAGGAAATCCCGGCTCACGCGAGATGACGCGTATATGCGTCGCTGAGCGCAGGGCTGCCACCTCCGGAACACGAATCTGCGTACAGCGGTCCGGAGGTGGTTAAGGAGAGCCTGCGGAGGTCTTCTAACAGATTGGCGCCTACGTTTGCTGTCCCACCCGTGCCTCCCTCTCCTCCCACGCCTCCTGGGGATGACTTGTCTGGGGGTGAACCCATGCAGCTGGGGTTTGCTCGCCTGTCCGAGGGGGAGAGGGCACTCCGGAGACGCGAGGGTCGATGCATGTACTGTGGTCTCGGTGGGCATTTTCGGTTGGCATGTCCGAACCGTCCGGGAAACGCTCGTACCTGAGATCCTGTCGGGGGCAGATCTTGGGTGGAGTCTCCTCGTCCCCGGTTTCCCGTGTTGACAAACCACTGATCACTGTTGTCCTCTCCTGGGTCGGGGGCTCGGTGACGACCCAGGCGTTGGTGGACTCTGGTGCTGGTGGTTTGTTCATTGATAGTGTGTTCGCTGCCGCCAATTCCATTCCTCTGCAGGCTCGAGGTTCCCCACTGGCTCTTGAGGCGATAGACGGCAGACCCCTTCTGTCGTCACACGTGACTCATGAGACCCTTCCAGTGGGGATAGCCATTGGTGCCGTTCACAGAGAGTCGGTCTGCCTCCAGGTTATGTCGTCTCCACACTACTCGGTGGTCTTGGGGTACCCCTGGCTCCAGAAGCATAATCCGACTTTCGATTGGAGATCGGCCGAGATCCTCTCGTGGTCACCGCAGTGTGGGGCTAGTTGCATCCATGGGTCTGTCAAGTTGCTGTGTACTTCCTCGGACTCTCTGTTGCCTCCTGAATACGAGGAGTACCGGGATGTATTCGATAAGGTGCGCGCGGTTGCCCTACCTCCGCACCGCCCATACGATTGTGCCATAGAGTTACAACCTGGTGCCGTTCCTCCTCGTGGCAAAGTCTATCCACTGTCGGTAGCGGAGAATGAGGCCATGGAGGAGTACGTGAGGGAGGCGCTTTCACGCGGACACATTCGCAAATCCTCGTCCCCGGCAGGGGCTGGATTTTTCTTTGTGAAAAAGAAGGGCGGTGAGTTGAGGCCTTGCATCGATTACAGGGGTCTCAATCGCATCACGATCAAGAACGCTTACCCGATACCCTTGATTTCCGAGCTGTTCGATCGCCTTAAAGGGGCCACGGTCTTTACCAAACTCGACCTGAGGGCGGCATATAACCTGGTAAGGATCAAGGCGGGCGATGAGTGGAAGACCGCGTTTAACACCAGGACCGGTCATTATGAATCCTTGGTTATGCCCTTTGGGTTGTGCAATGCGCCCGCAGTCTTTCAGGAATTCATCAACGATGTTTTCCGTGACCTGTTGCAGCAGTGTGTGGTGGTCTATTTGGATGACATCTTGGTATATTCTGAATCCATGGAGGCCCACATTCTGGATGTCAGACGAGTGTTGCAACGGTTACGAGAGAACAAGCTGTTCGGTAAGCTTGAGAAATGCGAATTTCACCGATCCCAGGTAACCTTCTTAGGTTACATCATTTCCGCTGAGGGGTTCTCCATGGATCCTGAGAAGGTTTCGGCTGTCTTACAGTGGCCCCAGCCCAGTGGTCTTCGTTCCCTGCAGCGCTTTTTGGGCTTCGCCAATTATTATCGGAAGTTCATCAGGGACTTTTCCATGCTGGCCAAGCCTCTCACGGATCTGACCAGGAAGGGCAGCAATTCCCAGGTCTGGCCGCTCGAGGCCATCCGAGCTTTTGAGGCCCTAAAGTCCGCTTTTGTGTCGGCTCCGATTCTGTTGCATCCCAACCCTGGGTTGCCTTTGTCCTCGAGGTGGACGCGTCTGAGACGGGAGTAGGCGCCTTTCTGTCTCAGCGTAGAACACCAGAGGGTCCTCTGCTTCCTTGTGGGTTTTACTCCCGGAAACTGTCTTCCGCGGAGTGCAACTATTTGATTGGTGACAGGGAGTTATTGGCCATCGTGCAGGCCCTTAAAGAATGGAGGCACTTGCTCGAGGGTTCGGTGGTTCCGGTTCTCATCCTGACGGACCATAAGAATCTGACCTACCTTTCTGAGGCCAAGAGATTGACACCACGTCAGGCCAGATGGGCTCTGTTCTTGTCACGTTTTAATTACGTGGTCTCCTACCTACCCGGTTCCAAGAACATCAGGGCGGATGCCCTATCACGGCAGTACTCCGAGCTGTCCAGGGAGGAGTCGATTCCGACTTCGGTCATACCTCCGAATCAGATCCTGGCCGCCATTCGCACCAGCCTGACCTCTCCCCTGGGTGAGCAGATTTTGGCGGCTCAATCTGGTGCTCCCTCTGGGAGACCCAACGGCAGATGTTTTGTGCCTGAGGAGTTGCGCACTCGGTTGTTGCGAACCTACCATAACTCCAAGGCCGCGGGGCATCCTGGAAAGAATCAGCTGTCCTGGGCTGTTTCACGTCTGTTCTGGTGGCCTTCCCTACGTTCCGACATCGCCGCATATGTAGCGGCATGCTCCGTTTGTGCCCAGAGTAAGTCCCCTCGGCACCTTCCGTTGGGCCTTCTGCAACCCATAGCCACCGGGGAGCTCCCATGGTCACACCTGGGGATGGATTTCATTGTGGACCTCCCTGCATCCCGAGGCCATACGGTCATTCTCATGATTGTGGATCGGTTTTCCAAAATGTGCCACTGTGTTCCTCTCAAGAAGTTACCCTCTGCACAAGAGTTGGCCACGATTTTTGCCAGGGAGGTCTTCCGGTTGCACGGTTTGCCCAAGGAGATTGTGTCGGATCGGGGGAGTCAGTTTGTGTCCAGGTTCTGGCGCGCCTTTTGCTCCCAGTTGGGGATTCATCTCTCCTTCTCCTCGGCCTACCACCCTCAGTCCAATGGGGCCGCAGAACGATCCAATCAGGCCTTGGAGCAATTCCTTCGTTGCTATGTCTCCGATCACCAAGACAATTGGGTTGACCTTCTGCCTTGGGCTGAGTTTGCCAGGAACACGGCGGTGAACTCTTCCTCTGGGACGTCTCCCTTCATGGCCAATTATGGGTTCCAACCTGCCGTGTTACCGGAGGTATTCTCTCCCCAGGATATTCCGGCTGTGGAGGATCACCTTTCCGTCCTACGTGCTTCTTGGGTACAGATCCAGAAGTCCCTTGAGGCCTCTGCGCAGCGCCAGAGACTCCAGGCTGATCGCAGACGAGCGCCTGCTCCTTCCTACCAGGTCGGAGACCGTGTATGGTTGTCCACCCGCAACCTCAACCTTCGAGTGCCCACTCCCAAGCTGGCGCCTCGCTTTGTTGGTCCCTTCCGAGTGCTTCGCAGGGTAAACCCGGTAGCCTATGCCCTTGCGCTTCCTCCTGGCATGCGGATCTCTAACGTGTTTCATGTCTCCCTGTTGAAGCCACTGGTGTGTAATCGGTTCACTTCCTCGGTTTCTCGGCCTCGTCCGGTCCGAGTGGGCAATCATGAGGAGTATGAGGTGAGCAATATCCTGGACTCACGCCTGGTCCGCGGTCGGGTGCAGTTTTTGGTCCATTGGCGTGGTTATGGTCCAGAGGAGCGTTCCTGGGTTCCCTCCGCAGATGTCCATGCTCCTGCCTTGCTCCGAGCCTTCCACGCACGCTTCCCTCAGAAACCGTTTTTTGCTCCGCGGAGGAGGGGCCCTTGAGGGGGAGGTACTGTCATGGTCTTACCTTCTTGCTGTTCTCCTTCGTTTGACATGTGCTGGCGGCCATCTTGGTTTCTGGGTTTCTTGTAGCCTTACACCCTGCGGCTCCTCCTTCCCACTGGGAGGAGCTGGATGCCTAGCTCATATATATAGGAGGTCTGTGGCTTCAGTTCCTTGCTTGGTCCTCCTGTGTTCACATGCTTCTAAGACTGCTGCTGCTTCTGGTTCCTGATCCTGGCTTCGTCTGACTACCCTGCTGGTTCCTGATCCTGGTTTCGTCTGACTACCCTGCTGGTTCCTGATCCTGGCTTCGTCTGACTACCCTTCTGGTTCCTGATCTCTGGCCTCTCAAAGACTCTGCTTCGGTTTCACCATTCGTTTGGACTTTTGCTTTACAGCTTTATTTTCAATAAAGCCTTCTTATTTTCACTTATCTCTTGTTGTACGTCTGGTTCATGGTTCCGTGACACTTATTACGCTTTGGCCAAAATGTACACCAATGCCTCATCCAGCATGGAGGCAGGGCAGAATGCTGGTTGCAGAGTGCTATCACATTTGTATTTTCCGTTTGTATATGTACTTCGCCATAGTGATGTGCACCTACATACAGGTTGTGCTGACTCAATCCCCCACATTTTTTCTTTGTAGTATATATTGGAGGCGTGGCGATCTCCATGCAGTCATGCAGACCTGACCAGTCAATCTGTCCTGGAGGCTGGTTTTAAAGTCAGTATAAAACTGAGTCTGCTTATATAGAACCTACCAGTAGCCATTTGGCTCCAGGAGAAGTATATGGTGGGCTCAGCGTGCATGTTAGTACTTGCAACCCTGGATCCGATGAAAGCTGTAATGGCACCGGACGGGGTTAAAAGCAGAGTGTGCTTGGCGTGCATGCTGACCTGCATTCCCTGGACTTTGTGTGGCTGTCATGGCCCATAAACAGGTAGGAACTAGTGTTAGGGACCACTCAAATAGAGGCGACCTTGACGTGGTGAGGGGCTTATTACGCTTTGGCCAAAATGTACACCAATGCCTCATCCAGCATGGAGGCAGGGCAGAATGCTGGATGCAGAGTGCTATCACATTTGTATTTTCCAATCTGTACATAATTGATCATAAGAAGCTCTAGGGGAGCCCGCTGTTCAGTACTCTTACTCAGCCTGCAAGGCACTTCCTGACGGCCTCCACCTTGCTTGAGGCCGGCTTTACTCACCTCCAAATGTCCCAAATACTCTATCTGCTGTCTAAACAGTTGGCACTTCTTGGGCTTAATCTTGAGCCCATGGTGTCACAGACCTGTCGCAGCTTCTGGAGGTGATCCTCAAAGGAAGCCCCAAACACTACTATGTCGTCCAGGTATATCAATATCGACTTGAAGTTGAGATCCCCCAGACAGTGCTCCATCAACCGCTGGAATTCTCCTGGGGCATTAGACAGGACCAAGCGGCATTCGGTTGAACTCGTAGAGTCCCATAGGTATGGCAGAGGTTGTCTTCGCCAATGCCCACTGGCCAGGTCAAGAGTCGAGAAGAACTTTGCATGACTCAGGGCGGATAACGACTCCTCAATCTGCGGAAGGGGGTAGGCATCCAGGACGGTCTGGGCATTTAGTTTCCGATAATCCATGCAAAAAACGGAGACTCCCATCTTTCTTCCGCACCAAGACTACTGGAGCAGCCCAAAGACTTTGACTCTCCTGGATCACCAGGTTTTCCAACATGCTGGCCACCATATACTTCTCCTCCTGGTACATTTTAGGTGGGATTTGCTGGTAAAGTTCTCTGATCGGTGCAGCACCACCAGTGGGGATTTCGTGTTCGATGGCAGAAGCACACCCAAAGTCCTCATCTTGTCTCGAGAATGCCTCCTGAAATTCCCAAAGGGTGTTTTCCAGCAACTTCTGTTGTCCTGGAGTCAGGATCTTGCAGTCCACCCCCATCCAGGCCATGATCACTCGACCGTTCCACTCCGCTGTCGGGGTCTCCCTTTGATGGACCTGTACAGCATAGGTCCAGGCTGATATCCTATCTGCCTGTAGCGTGAAGCTCCTTTCTACAAGGGCTATCCCCTTCAGACACAAACTTTGGCCAGCATGGTATTCCCAGGAACGGTTAACTCGCAGTCTTCAACACTGAGGCAGCGTACCAGTGGGCGAGTCAAAATTTCCTCTTGGTAAGCGGGCTCGATCAGGACCTCCAGTCCATTCAGTTGTAGTCCAGCCCCCACCGGCAGCATCAATAGTCGTACCCGCATCCAGACTATCCCTCTGACGTCCGTCTCTCTGTTATTGGCAGATGGAGAATGGGGCTGTTGGCATACAGGTTGTGTTCCTCACGCATAGGGCTTAGCTCCTGGTGTACCGCCGCAGGATGCCCAGCTACTGCGGCGGTCGGAAGTTTAATGTCGGCTCAGACTTGATCTGTTTAGGGCACTCTCTGGCCATATGGCCGTACTGTTGACAAGCCCAGCAGAGGGGCCCTCATTTGACGACACCCCGCATCTGAGTTATCCTGGGTGGAGTGGCGCCGGGTGCTGGGGCATTTCCGGAGGCTGGGGGGATCCTGCCTTCATCTGGGACACTTCCATCCGAAGTTCTCTCAATTCTGTCCGCAGGGCCTGGACAGCATTCTTTAAAGACTCTGAGTCTTCAGATGCAGAACGACCTCCTGCGGCATGGGTGCTACTCACTACTCTCGCCGACACAGGCATTTGCTCTTCCTCTCTCGCCACGGCAGTTAGGTAGACGCTGTAGAATCTCATGTTGGGTGTTGTCCGGGTCATCTCTTGCAATTTGTCCTGTATGAACTTGTTGGAGAGCCCCACTATGAACTGGTCTCGTAGTAGCCGGTCCACCTCCCGGAAGGCTCTTTATGGCCTCTGGGTCCCGCCGCTGTATTTCATTTAACGTCTCCTGTAGGGCATTGGAGTACTCCATCAGTGTCTCGCCCTCTCGCTGTGGTCGGTTGAAGAAGTAGCTCCACAACTGTACTACTTTAGTACGCCCCCCGGTGGCGTGGCATAGTGTGGAAAACGTTTTCCGTACATAGTGTCCCTCTTCCTTCTTTTCAAAAGTTGGAAGTTATGGTTTATTCTGTCACCTCTGGACTGGTTACTGACCCCTACACCATACACTGACCATTGCATGAGCGCCCCAACACTGGGGAGTGCCTCAGAAGAAGAAATGGTGCACCTTCCTTTTACCTCAATGTACCTAGGGTGTAATGGTGTGAGGAAAGTCACTGTGGTAGACTTTCTGCGGCCAGAGACACTACCAGACCATCCCCTGCTCCGGCTCCTCGGGGGCTTGCTGTACTAAAAGGCTCCAATTAGTGTTGAACGAGCATGCTCGGGTGAACTGCTGTTCGGCTCGAGCATCGCTATGCTCAGCACATGGCGGTACTCGGCCAAGTGCCGCATGTGCTCGAGCGCCATGCTGGAGTCTCCCTCCCGCACGTTTCGCGGCTGCTATGCAGCCAATAAATGTGCAGGTAAGTACTGTTGGCTGCTGGCATTACAGTGATTGGCTGGCCGGAGCGCGTCATCAGGTGCTATATAGGCCATGGCGTGTTGAAACTGTGCCTGCTGCCAGAGCACAAGAAAAACAATCATCCGTGATACCTAGCTTCATGTCCCAGTTTGCAGGGCGGCGCAGGACAATGCTCTTGAAGTCAGACCAGTGCGACCAGGTGGTCGGTTGGATTGCAGCAGATAATGCTTCCAGTCGGTTAAGCACCACCCTGTCCCACCAAGTCCAGTCTCAGTAGCCAGGAGTCTGGTCAACAGAATGCAGCGTCCCACTAGATTATTTGGGAACTGCAAAAGCTTTTTGTCATCTTCTGTAATTTCGTGCTGCATTGTACTACGGTGTGATATCTCTTCTTACCAGGCTGTCAGGTGTACTACATACATCCACCACTAGATGGGGATAGCACCACAGTATATATAGGAGAGTTCAGGCCTAGTTAGGGGAGTTGGGAAGATGTAGTGGTTGAGTACAGAAGTGTGGAGGAGGTAGGAGAGGTCTTCCTCCCCCCCCCCCCCCCCCGAAGCTCTTTCACTTGGGCTCTACGGCCCAGAGAAGCCATCGCTGTATCTCAGAACTAAGCCAGGAAGGCAGGGTCTGAAGAAAAGTCTCTATTCTACCTTTCACTCTTCTGGAGTAGCAAGTGAATGTTGGTCAAGTTTATTATTGGATAAAGACAAACTAAGGACAAAGCCTTTGTTATATGCTCTAGACGCCTTTGTATTTAGGTGTAGGACTTATTAGCTTCTGGCAGCCTCACCGTTATTTGAAGGACAGATAAGATTTCTGTTGCATCGCCTGTGTGTAGAGGACGAGGACTTGAACTACCTCAACTAAGACTGAAGCAAGGCAAGGAACTGGAGATCAGTGAGTACATAACTTACCACCCTAGCCTGACACATTACCACCAGTACAGCCTGTTACTGGGACTCATCACATCCAACCTGCATGTGTATCAGAGACTGTATCATTACTGGATGTAAACTGTTATCAAGAACCTGGTTATAGTAAAGTTTACCGTTGTATTCGAACCCTGCCTCATTCTTCTATCTCCATACTACTACCACTCTCAACATTTTGCACCACCAAGGTGCTGGCGTCATGACAAAACCTAAACCAGGGGCCCAGCCGCACCAGCACTCATCCACCATCAAAGGCACCTCGATCACCACCTGGCCGGTGTCCCCTGTAACCGAGTGTGCCGCGGAGAATCCAGCGCTGTTTTCCCCTTCACTGCCGGCCCAGGGAGGCGTCTGCTAAACCGTGAGTAACGGATGAACTGTACATTCCGGCCCACCGTGCACCTCACGTGTTCTACCCTTGCGGACTGGCACACTGCAATATTAGGCATATTACTGTGAGGGGGCACAGCTGGGCATATTACTGTGAGGGGGTACAGCTGGGCATATTACTGTGAGGGGGCACAGCTGGGCACATCACTGTGAGGGGGCACAGCACTGTGAGGGGGCACAGCTGGGCACATCACTGTGAGGGGGCACAGCTGGGCACATCACTGTGAGGGGGCACAGCTGGGCATATTACTGTGAGGGGGCACAGCTGGGCATATTACTTTACTGTAAGGGGGCACAGCTGGGCATATTACTGTGATGGGTCACAGCTGGGCATATTGCTGTGAGGGGGCACATATCTGGGCATATTACTGTAAGGGAGCACAACTGTACATATTACTGTGAGGGGGCACCGCTGGGCATATTATGAGGGGCACATATCTGGGCATATTGCTGTAAGGGAGTAATCCAGTGCTGTTCTCCCCCTCACTGCACTGCCGGCCCAGGGAGGCGTCTGCTAAACCGTGAGTAACCGATGAACTGTATGTATATTCCGGCCCACCGTGAACCTCATGTGTTCTACCCCTGCAGACTGGCACGTTGCATAAATTGGCGTCACGAACAGGATTAATATCCTTTGTGCCTTATGTGAATGAGCCCCATTTGTTTGACTGTTTTTATTGGGCTAAAGAACTGTCTAAACTGCTTAAAACTGCAAGGATACACTGTGCAAATTGACTGCTTTGAAATCGCACTGTTGAAACTGAAAAAATAGCCGATTTTTGATTCACTAGAACTGCTTGCTGCGATTGAATCGACTTTGAACTTGAACCTAAAATGGCCGCTGATGGGCTTCTTGTCTGATTTTTGGCGTCATCGCTCTGCAAAACACCCTGTACGGCGGGAAAATAGACTGCCGCCCCTTGAAAACTGCGGGAAAGCAATTTCTACTGCGCCACTACTGCCTCATTACCATGGATTACAATATGAGCACCGCCGCCCCTATGCTGCAGAACCTAGGCGGCGTGCTTGGAGAAGGGTGGAGTCTACGCGATCAGTGGACGACTCTGCGAGAAGTGTTCTTGCCTGCAGACATACAGAGGGACACAGAACTTACCGTTACGTCACAGTCTGAGTCGGAGAGCGAGATAGAGGCACCGCCTGCGTACTAGTCAGATGAAGGACTGTCAGCCCCAGAGGGAGAAATATCACCACGTTCCACATGTTGGCCAGGCTTTGTGAGCAGCAGAGGGCAGTAGTGGAATACCAGCTGCAACATGGTCGTCGCCTTTCCAGTCAGCTTCCGCTCTTCACAAGCGAGGAGTAGGCATGGATGTCTGACCTCTGTGAGGTTTAAAGAAACTTTGAGGAATCAACACAGATGGTGAGCGGCGATAACGCCATTATCAGCGTCACCATCCCACTGCTGTGTCTTCTCAAACGCTCACTGCTCACAATTAAGGACGAGGCTTTGCATGTGGAAGAGGTGGAAAAGGGGGAAGACATTACACAGGGTGATAGCCAGACCACCCTCAGTTCATATTCTCAGCGTGAATTAGACGATGAAGTGGAGGAGCAGGAGTTGCCTCCGCTACAGAGGGTAGTACCCATGGAAGTGTAATTCCATCTGTTCAGCGTGGGTGAGCAGAAGAGGAGGAAGAAGAGGATGAGGAGATTGGGAGTGATCCTCCTGATGACGACAGCGAAGTGTTGGTACTCTGGAACACATGGCGGACTTCATGATAGGCTGCCTTTCCCGCGACCCGCGCGTTATACGCATTTTAAACAACACGGATTACTGTCCATCTGACAATGCTGGCAGCAGAGTCCGTACTTCCTTGGGCAACCGAGGAGGGGAGACGAGGGGAACACACAGCAGTTCCAACAGAGGCAGCGCAACACTCTCCAAGGGCTGGGACAGTTTCATGACACCCCGCCAGCACCCTCACCCTGATGTGCAGTCTACTGCCAGAAGGAGAGAGAAATTTTGGAAGATGGTGATGGTGTATGTAGCAGACTGTGTCAGCGTCCTCAATGATCCCTCTGTGTCTTACAACTACTGGGTGTACAAGCTGGACACGTGGCAGGAACTGGCGCTCTACGCCTTGGAGGTGCTGGCCTGCCCTGCCGCCAGCGTTTTGTCAGAGCGGGTATTTAGTGCTGCTGGTGGCATTATAGCAGATAAGTGTATCCGCTTGTCAACTGAAAATGCTGACAGGTTGACTCTGGCCTGGATTGACCATGACTTCTCGACTCCACCAGAGGAAAGCAGATGAACATAAAGGCACTTTACATGTGTTGTTTATAATGTACTGAATACACTGTATTCCCCCCATGAACTCCTTCCACCACAAACAAGGGTATATGGTTAAATCCTCTTTTTCTCATCCTCCTCCCCCTCTTCTATCATATCAACATGCTTATTCGTCGCATATAAAGCCCTCTCATATGTGCCCTTCGCATATAATGTATTACAGGGTCAGCTCACCCGCAGGCCCTCACATATAATGTATTACAGGGTCAGCTCACCTGCAGGCCTCACATATAATGTATTACAGGGTCAGCTCACCTGCAGGCCTCACATATAATGTATTACAGGGTCAGCTCACCTGCAGGCCTCACATATAATGTATTACAGGGTCAACTCACCTGCAGGCCCTCACATATAATGTATTACAGGGTCAGCTCACCTGCAGGCCTCACATATAATGTATTACAGGGTCAGCTCACCTGCAGGCCTCACATATAATGTATTACAGGGTCAGCTCACCTGCAGGCCCTCACATATAATGTATTACATGGTCAGCTCACCTGCAGGTCTCACATATAATGTATTACAGGGTCAGCTCACCTGCAGGCCTCACATATAATGTATTACAGGGTCAGCTCACCTGCAGGCCTCACATATAATGTATTACAGGGTCAGCTCACCTGCAGGCCTCACATATAATGTATTACAGGGTCAGCTCACCTGCAGGCCTCACATATAATGTATTACAGGGTCAGCTCACCTGCAGACCTCACATATAATGTATTACAGGGTCAGCTCACCTGCAGGCCTCACATATAATGTATTACAGGGTCAGCTCACCTGCAGGCCTCACATATAATGCATTACAGGGTCAGCTCACCTGCAGGCCTCACATATAATGTATTACAAGGTCAGCTCACCTGCAGGCCCTCACATATAATGTATTACAGGGTCAGCTCACCTGCAGGCCTCACATATAATGTATTACAGGGTCAGCTCAACTGCAAGCCCTCACATATAATGTATTACAGGGTCAGCTCACCTGCAGCCCTCACATATAATGTATTACAGGGTCAGCTCACCTGCAGGCCTCACATATAATGTATTACAGGGTCAGCTCACCTGCAGACCTCACATATAATGTATTACAGGGTCAGCTCACCTGCAGG
The DNA here is from genome assembly GCF_905171765.1 of Bufo bufo. Taxonomy (NCBI): domain Eukaryota; kingdom Metazoa; phylum Chordata; class Amphibia; order Anura; family Bufonidae; genus Bufo; species Bufo bufo. The sequence goes on from NC_053395.1 coordinate 234,939,470, forward strand.
CCTCACATATAATGTATTACAGGGTCAGCTCACCTGCAGGCCTCACATATAATGTATTACAGGGTCAGCTCACCTGCAGGCCTCACATATAATGTATTACAGGGTCAGCTCACCTGCAGGCCTCACATATAATGTATTACAGGGTCAGCTCACCTGCAGGCCTCACATATAATGTATTACAGGGTCAGCTCACCTGCAGGCCTCACATATAATGTATTACAGGGTCAGCTCACCTGCAGGCCTCACATATAATGTATTACAGGGTCAGTTCACCTGCAGGCCTCACATATAATGTATTACAGGGTCAGCTCACCTGCAGGCCTCACATATAATGTATTACAGGGTCAGCTCACCTGCAGGCCTCACATATAATGTATTACAGGGTCAGCTCACCTGCAGGCCTCACATATATTGTATTACAGGGTCAGCTCACCTGCAGGCCCTCACATATAATGTATTACAGGGTCAGCTCACCTGCAGGCCTCACATATAATGTATTACAGGGTCAGCTCACCTGCAGGCCTCACATATAATGTATTACAGGGTCAGCTCACCTGCAGGCCTCACATATAATGTATTACAGGGTCAGCTCACCTGCAGGCCTCACATATAATGTATTACAGGGTCAGCTCACCTGCAGGCCTCACATATAATGTATTACAGGGTCAGCTCACCTGCAGGCCTCACATATAATGTATTACAGGGTCAGCTCACCTGCAGGCCTCACATATAATGTATTACAGGGTCAGCTCACCTGCATGCCTCACATATAATGTATTACAGGGTCAGCTCACCTGCAGGCCTCACATATAATGTATTACAGGGTCAGCTCACCTGCAGGCCTCACATATAATGTATTACAGGGTCAGCTCACCTGCAGGCCTCACATATAATGTATTACAGGGTCAGCTCAACTGCAAGCCCTCACATATAATGTATTACAGGGTCAGCTCACCTGCAGCCCTCACATATAATGTATTACGGTCAGCTCACCTGCAGGCCTCACATATAATGTATTACAGGGTCAGCTCACCTGCAGGCCTCACATATAATGTATTACAGGGTCAGCTCACCTGCAGGCCCTCACATATAATGTATTACAGGGTCAGCTCACCTGCAGGCCTCACATATAATGTATTACAGGGTCAGCTCACCTGCAGGCCTCACATATAATGTATTACAGGGTCAGCTCACCTGCAGGTCCTCACATATAATGTATTACAGGGTCAGCTCACCAGCAGGCCTCACATATAATGTATTACAGGGTCAGCTCACCTGCAGGTCCTCACATATAATGTATTACAGGGTCAGCTCACCAGCAGGCCTCACATATAATGTATTACAGGGTCAGCTCACCTGCAGGCCTCACATATAATGTATTACAGGGTCAGCTCACCTGCAGGCCTCACATATAATGTATTACAGGGTCAGCTCACCTGCAGGTCCTCACATATAATGTATTACAGGGTCAGCTCACCAGCAGGCCTCACATATAATGTATTACAGGGTCAGCTCACCAGCAGGCCTCACATATAATGTATTACAGGGTCAGCTCACCTGCAGGTCCTCACATATAATGTATTACAGGGTCAGCTCACCAGCAGGCCTCACATATAATGTATTACAGGGTCAGCTCACCTGCAGGCCTCACATATAATGTATTACAGGGTCAGCTCACCTGCAGACCTCACATATAATGTGTTACAGGGTCAGCTCACCTGCAGGCCTCACATATAATGTATTACAGGGTCAGTTCACCTGCAGTCCCTCACATATAATGTATTACAGGGTCAGCTCACCTGCAGGCCCTCGCATATAATGTATTACAGGGTCAGCTCACCTGCAGGCCTCACATATAATGTATTACAGGGTCAGCTCACCTGCAGGCCCTCGCATATAATGCTTTACAGGGTCAGCTCACCTGCAAGCCCTCACATATAATGTATTACAGGGTCAGCTCACCTGCAGGCCTCACATATAATGTATTACAGGGTCAGCTCACCTGCAGGCCTCACATATAATGTATTACAGGGTCAGCTCACCTGCAGGCCTCACATATAATGTATTACAGGATCAGCTCACCTGCAGGCCTCACATATAATGTATTACAGGGTCAGCTCACCTGCAGGCCTCACATATAATGTATTACATGGTCAGCTCACCTGCAGACCTCACATATAATGTATTACAGGGTCAGCTCACCTGCAGGCCTCACATATAATGTATTACAGGGTCAGCTCACCTGCAGGCCCTCACATATAATGTATTACAGGGTCAGCTCACCTGCAGGCCTCACATATAATGTATTACAGGGTCAGCTCACCTGCAGGCCCTCACATATAATGTATTACAGGGTCAGCTCACCTGCAGGCCCTCACATATAATGTATTACAGGGTCAGCTCACCTGCAGACCTCACATATAATGTATTACATGGTCAGCTCACCTGCAGACCTCACATATAATGTATTACATGGTCAGCTCACCTGCAGGCCTCACATATAATGTATTACAGGGTCAGCTCAACTGCAAGCCCTCACATATAATGTATTACAGGGTCAGCTCACCTGCAGACCTCACATATAATGTATTACAGGGTCAGCTCACCTGCAGGCCTCACATATAATGCTTTACAGGGTCAGCTCACCTGCAAGCCTCACATATAATGTATTACAGGTCAGCTCACCTGCAGGCCTCACATATAATGTATTACAGGGTCAGCTCACCTGCAGGCCATCACATGCGGTGGGGCTGCTCCCCCAATAAAAGACACGCCACAGTGTCAGGGGCTGAGCAGCTCCTCCAGAATTGCCACTTCATTTCTGTGTTTTTTTCTTGTTAGATTTGAGTGTGTTTGGACACTCTGTTGCACCTGGTAACTTCCATCACATGGTCTGGCATAGGTGTGGCTCACGGCCTGGCCTCATCCACATTGTACTACCACAGTATTCATGCTGGGCCTTTGTGTGGAGGCTTGGCTGTGTGCTGAATTATATCACCCCCAGACCATGTTCACACCATAGTTAGAGTAGCGGCTAGGACCCTTTGCCATGCTGAGTGACCGTGACGTGGTGCATTGATGGGCTCCGATATCTTCCTGACTGGAACATATTGGCGTAAGTCTCAGCTTTTAATACCTGCATGTATGACTTCCCAGTATAGTCAGTAGCATTTCTGTTTGGTGCATTTCCTCTCTGTGTTTCATACATCACATATAATGTATTACAGGGTCAGCTCACCTGCAGGCCTCACATATAATGTATTACAGGGTCAGCTCACCTGCAGGCCTCACATATAATGTATTACAGGGTCAGCTCACCTGCAGACCTCACATATAATGTATTACAGGGTCAGCTCACCTGCAGGCCTCACATATAATGTATTACAGGGTCAGCTCACCTGCAGGCCTCACATATAATGTATTACAGGGTCAGCTCACCTGCAGTCCCTCGCATATAATGTATTACAGGGTCAGCTCACCTGCAGACCTCACATATAATGTATTACAGGGTCAGCTCACCTGCAGGCCCTCACATATAATGTATTACAGGGTCAGCTCACCTGCAGGCCACACATATAATGTATTACAGGGTCAGCTCACCTGCAGACCTCACATATAATGTATTACATGGTCAGCTCACCTGCAGGCCTCACATATAATGTATTACAGGGTCAGCTCACCTGCAGGCCTCACATATAATGTATTACAGGGTCAGCTCACCTGCAGACCTCACATATAATGTATTACAGGGTCAGCTCACCTGCAGGCCCTCATATATAATGTATTACAGGGTCAGCTCACCTGCAGACCTCACATATAATGTATTACAGGGTCAGATCACCTGCAGGCCTCACATATAATGTATTACAGGGTCAGCTCACCTGCAGGCCTCACATATAATGTATTACAGGATCAGCTCACCTGCAGGCCTCACATATAATGTATTACAGGGTCAGCTCACCTGCAGGCCCTCACATATAATGTATTACAGGGTCAGCTCACCTGCAGGCCTCACATATAATGTATTACAGGGTCAGCTCACCTGCAGACCTCACATATAATGTATTACAGGGTCAGCTCACCTGCAGGCCTCACATATAATGTATTACAGGGTCAACTCACCTGCAGGCCTCACATATAATGTATTACAGGGTCAGCTCACCTGTAGACCTCACATATAATGTATTACAGGGTCAGCTCTCCTGCAGGCCTCACATATAATGTATTACAGGGTCAGCTCACCTGCAGACCTCACATATAATGTATTACAGGGTCAGCTCACCTGCAGGCCTCACATATAATGTATTACAGGGTCAGCTCACCTGCAGGCCTCACATATAATGTATTACAGGGTCAGCTCACCTGCAGGCCTCACATATAATGTATTACAGGGTCAGCTCACCTGCAGACCTCACATATAATGTATTACAGGGTCAGCTCACCTGCAGGCCTCACATATAATGTATTACAGGGTCAGCTCACCTGCAGGCCTCACATATAATGTATTACAGGGTCAGCTCACCTGCAGGCCTCACATATAATGTATTACAGGGTCAGCTCACCTGCAGGCCTCACATATAATGTATTACAGGGTCAGCTCACCTACAGGCCTCACATATAATGTATTACAGGGTCAGCTCACCTGCAGACCTCACATATAATGTATTACAGGGTCAGCTCACCTGCAGGCCTCACATATAATGTATTACAGGGTCAGCTCACCTGCAGGCCTCACATATAATGTATTACATGGTCAGATCACCTACAGGCCTCACATATAATGTATTACAGGGTCAGCTCACCTGCAGGCCTCACATATAATGTATTACAGGGTCAGCTCACCTGCAGGCCCTCACATATAATGTATTACAGGGTCAGCTCACCTGCAGGCCCCACATATAATGTATTACAGGGTCAGATCACCTGCAGGCCTCACATATAATGTATTACAGGGTCAGATCACCTGCAGGCCCTCACATATAATGTATTACAGGGTCAGCTCACCTGCAGGCCTCACATATAATGTATTACAGGGTCAGCTCACCTGCAGACCTCACATATAATGTATTACAGGGTCAGCTCACCTGCAGGCCTCACATATAATGTATTACAGGGTCAGCTCACCTGCAGGCCTCACATATAATGTATTACAGGGTCAGCTCACCTGCAGGCCTCACATATAATGTATTACAGGGTCAGCTCACCTGCAGGCCCTCACATATAATGTATTACAGGGTCAGCTCACCTGCAGGCCTCACATATAATGTATTACAGGGTCAGCTCACCTGCAGACCTCACATATAATGTATTACAGGGTCAGCTCACCTGCAGGCCCTCACATATAATGTATTACAGGGTCAGCTCACCTGCAGACCTCACATATAATGTATTACAGGGTCAGCTCACCTGCAGGCCTCACATATAATGTATTACAGGGTCAGCTCACCTGCAGGCCTCACATATAATGTATTACAGGATCAGCTCACCTGCAGGCCTCACATATAATGTATTACAGGGTCAGCTCACCTGCAGGCCCTCACATATAATGTATTACAGGGTCAGCTCACCTGCAGGCCTCACATATAATGTATTACAGGGTCAGCTCACCTGCAGACCTCACATATAATGTATTACAGGGTCAGCTCACCTGCAGGCCTCACATATAATGTATTACAGGGTCAGCTCACCTGCAGGCCTCACATATAATGTATTACAGGGTCAGCTCACCTGCAGGCCTCACATATAATGTATTACAGGGTCAGCTCACCTGCAGGCCTCACATATAATGTATTACAGGGTCAGCTCACCTGCAGGCCTCACATATAATGTATTACAGGGTCAGCTCACCTGCAGACCTCACATATAATGTATTACAGGGTCAGCTCACCTGCAGGCCTCACATATAATGTATTACAGGGTCAGCTCACCTGCAGGCCTCACATATAATGTATTACAGGGTCAGCTCACCTGCAGGCCTCACATATAATGTATTACAGGGTCAGCTCACCTGCAGGCCCTCACATATAATGTATTACAGGGTCAGCTCACCTGCAGGCCCCACATATAATGTATTACAGGGTCAGATCACCTGCAGGCCTCACATATAATGTATTACAGGGTCAGATCACCTGCAGGCCCTCACATATAATGTATTACAGGGTCAGCTCACCTGCAGGCCTCACATATAATGTATTACAGGGTCAGCTCACCTGCAGACCTCACATATAATGTATTACAGGGTCAGCTCACCTGCAGGCCTCACATATAATGTATTACAGGGTCAGCTCACCTGCAGGCCTCACATATAATGTATTACAGGGTCAGCTCACCTGCAGGCCTCACATATAATGTATTACAGGGTCAGCTCACCTGCAGGCCTCACATATAATGTATTACAGGGTCAGCTCACCTGCAGGCCTCACATATAATGTATTACAGGGTCAGCTCACCTGCAGACCTCACATATAATGTATTACAGGGTCAGCTCACCTGCAGACCTCACATATAATGTATTATAGGGTCAGCTCACCTGCAGACCCTCACATATAATGTATTACAGGGTCAGCTCACCTGCAGGCCTCACATATAATGCTTTACAGGGTCAGCTCACCTGCAGGTCTCACATATAATGTATTACAGGGTCAGCTCACCTGCAGGCCTCACATATAATGTATTACAGGGTCAGCTCACCTGCAGGCCTCACATATAATGTATTACAGGGTCAGCTCACCTGCAAGCCCTCGCATATAATGTATTACAGGGTCAGCTCACCTGCAGGCCTCACATATAATGTATTACAGGGTCAGCTCACCTGCAGGCCTCACATATAATGTATTACAGGGTCAGCTCACCTGCAGGCCTCACATATAATGTATTACAGGGTCAGCTCACCTGCAGACCTCACATATAATGTATTACAGGGTCAGCTCACCTGCAGGCCTCACATATAATGTATTACAGGGTCAGCTCACCTGCAGGCCTCACATATAATGTATTACAGGGTCAGCTCACCTGCAGACCTCACATATAATGTATTACAGGGTCAGCTCACCTGCAGGCCTCACATATAATGTATTACAGGGTCAGCTCACCTGCAGGCCTCACATATAATGTATTACAGGGTCAGCTCACCTGCAGACCTCACATATAATGTATTACAGGGTCAGCTCACCTGCAGGTCCTCACATATAATGTATTACAGGGTCAGCTCACCTGCAGGCCTCACATATAATGTATTACATGGTCAGCTCACCTGCAGGCCTCACATATAATGTATTACAGGGTCAGCTCACCTGCAGGCCTCACATATAATGTATTACAGGGTCAGCTCACCTGCAGGCCCTCACATATAATGTATTACAGGGTCAGCTCACCTGCAGGCCCCACATATAATGTATTACAGGGTCAGATCACCTGCAGGCCTCACATATAATGTATTACAGGGTCAGCTCACCTGCAGGCCCTCACATATAATGTATTACAGGGTCAGCTCACCTGCAGGCCTCACATATAATGTATTACAGGGTCAGCTCACCTGCAGACCCTCACATATAATGTATTACAGGGTCAGCTCACCTGCAGGCCTCACATATAATGTATTACAGGGTCAGCTCACCTGCAGGCCCTCACATATAATGTATTACATGGTCAGCTCACCTGCAGGCCTCACATATAATGTATTACAGGGTCAGCTCACCTGCAGGCCCTCACATATAATGTATTACAGGGTCAGCTCACCTGCAGGCCTCACATATAATGTATTACATGGTCAGCTCACCTGCAGGCCTCACATATAATGTATTACAGGGTCAGCTCACCTGCAGGCCTCACATATAATGTATTACAGGGTCAGCTCACCTGCAGGCCCTCACATATAATGTATTACAGGGTCAGCTCACCTGCAGGCCCCACATATAATGTATTACAGGGTCAGATCACCTGCAGGCCTCACATATAAAGTATTACAGGGTCAGATCACCTGCAGGCCTCACATATAATGTATTACAGGGTCAGATCACCTGCAGGCCCTCACATATAATGTATTACAGGGTCAGCTCACCTGCAGGCCTCACATATAATGTATTACAGGGTCAGCTCACCTGCAGACCTCACATATAATGTATTACAGGGTCAGCTCACCTGCAGGCCTCACATATAATGTATTACAGGGTCAGCTCACCTGCAGGCCTCACATATAATGTATTACAGGGTCAGCTCACCTGCAGGCCTCACATATAATGTATTACAGGGTCAGCTCACCTGCAGGCCCTCACATATAATGTATTACAGGGTCAGCTCACCTGCAGGCCTCACATATAATGTATTACAGGGTCAGCTCACCTGCAGACCTCACATATAATGTATTACAGGGTCAGCTCACCTGCAGGCCCTCACATATAATGTATTACAGGGTCAGCTCACCTGCAGACCTCACATATAATGTATTACAGGGTCAGCTCACCTGCAGGCCTCACATATAATGTATTACAGGGTCAGCTCACCTGCAGGCCTCACATATAATGTATTACAGGATCAGCTCACCTGCAGGCCTCACATATAATGTATTACAGGGTCAGCTCACCTGCAGGCCCTCACATATAATGTATTACAGGGTCAGCTCACCTGCAGGCCTCACATATAATGTATTACAGGGTCAGCTCACCTGCAGACCTCACATATAATGTATTACAGGGTCAGCTCACCTGCAGGCCTCACATATAATGTATTACAGGGTCAGCTCACCTGCAGGCCTCACATATAATGTATTACAGGGTCAGCTCACCTGCAGGCCTCACATATAATGTATTACAGGGTCAGCTCACCTGCAGGCCTCACATATAATGTATTACAGGGTCAGCTCACCTGCAGGCCTCACATATAATGTATTACAGGGTCAGCTCACCTGCAGACCTCACATATAATGTATTACAGGGTCAGCTCACCTGCAGGCCTCACATATAATGTATTACAGGGTCAGCTCACCTGCAGGCCTCACATATAATGTATTACAGGGTCAGCTCACCTGCAGGCCTCACATATAATGTATTACAGGGTCAGCTCACCTGCAGGCCTCACATATAATGTATTACAGGGTCAGCTCACCTGCAGGCCCTCACATATAATGTATTACAGGGTCAGCTCACCTGCAGGCCCCACATATAATGTATTACAGGGTCAGATCACCTGCAGGCCTCACATATAATGTATTACAGGGTCAGATCACCTGCAGGCCCTCACATATAATGTATTACAGGGTCAGCTCACCTGCAGGCCTCACATATAATTTATTACAGGGTCAGCTCACCTGCAGACCTCACATATAATGTATTACAGGGTCAGCTCACCTGCAGGCGTCACATATAATGTATTACAGGGTCAGCTCACCTGCAGGCCTCACATATAATGTATTACAGGGTCAGCTCACCTGCAGGCCTCACATATAATGTATTACAGGGTCAGCTCACCTGCAGGCCTCACATATAATGTATTACAGGGTCAGCTCACCTGCAGGCCTCACATATAATGTATTACAGGGTCAGCTCACCTGCAGACCTCACATATAATGTATTACAGGGTCAGCTCACCTGCAGACCTCACATATAATGTATTACAGGGTCAGCTCACCTGCAGACCCTCACATATAATGTATTACAGGGTCAGCTCACCTGCAGGCCTCACATATAATGCTTTACAGGGTCAGCTCACCTGCAGGTCTCACATATAATGTATTACAGGGTCAGCTCACCTGCAGGCCTCACATATAATGTATTACAGGGTCAGCTCACCTGCAGGCCTCACATATAATGTATTACAGGGTCAGCTCACCTGCAAGCCCTCGCATATAATGTATTACAGGGTCAGCTCACCTGCAGGCCTCACATATAATGTATTACAGGGTCAGCTCACCTGCAGGCCTCACATATAATGTATTACAGGGTCAGCTCACCTGCAGGCCTCACATATAATGTATTACAGGGTCAGCTCACCTGCAGACCTCACATATAATGTATTACAGGGTCAGCTCACCTGCAGGCCTCACATATAATGTATTACAGGGTCAGCTCACCTGCAGGCCTCACATATAATGTATTACAGGGTCAGCTCACCTGCAGACCTCACATATAATGTATTACAGGGTCAGCTCACCTGCAGGCCTCACATATAATGTATTACAGGGTCAGCTCACCTGCAGGCCTCACATATAATGTATTACAGGGTCAGCTCACCTGCAGACCTCACATATAATGTATTACAGGGTCAGCTCACCTGCAGGTCCTCACATATAATGTATTACAGGGTCAGCTCACCTGCAGGCCCTCACATATAATGTATTACAGGGTCAGCTCACCTGCAGGCCCCACATATAATGTATTACAGGGTCAGATCACCTGCAGGCCTCACATATAATGTATTACAGGGTCAGCTCACCTGCAGGCCCTCACATATAATGTATTACAGGGTCAGCTCACCTGCAGGCCTCACATATAATGTATTACAGGGTCAGCTCACCTGCAGACCCTCACATATAATGTATTACAGGGTCAGCTCACCTGCAGGCCTCACATATAATGTATTACAGGGTCAGCTCACCTGCAGGCCCTCACATATAATGTATTACAGGGTCAGCTCACCTGCAGGCCTCACATATAATGTATTACAGGGCCAGCTCACCTGCAGGCCTCACATATAATGTATTACAGGGTCAGCTCACCTGCAGGCCTCACATATAATGTATTACAGGGTCAGCTCACCTGCAGGCCCTCGAATATAATGTATTACAGGGTCAGCTCACCTGCAGACCTCACATATAATGTATTACAGGGTCAGCTCACCTGCAGGCCTCACATATAATGTATTACAGGGTCAGCTCACCTGCAGGCCTCACATATAATGTATTACAGGGTCAGCTCACCTGCAGGCCTCACATATAATGTATTACAGGGTCAGCTCAACTGCAGGCCTCACATATAATGTATTACAGGGTCAGCTCACCTGCAGACCCTCACATATAATGTATTACAGGGTCAGCTCACCTGCAGGCCTCACATATAATGTATTACAGGGTCAGCTCACCTGCAGGCCCTCACATATAATGTATTACAGGGTCAGCTCACCTGCAGGCCTCACATATAATGTATTACAGGGTCAGCTCACCTGCAGGCCTCACATATAATGTATTACAGGGTCAGCTCACCTGCAGGCCTCACATATAATGTATTACAGGGTCAGCTCACCTGCAGGCCCTCGCATATAATGTATTACAGGGTCAGCCCACCTGCAGACCTCACATATAATGTATTACAGGGTCAGCTCACCTGCAGGCCTCACATATAATGTATTACAGGGTCAGCTCACCTGCAGGCCTCACATATAATGTATTACAGAGTCAGCTCACCTGCAGGCCTCACATATAATGTATTACAGGGTCAGCTCACCTGCAGGCCTCACATATAATGTATTACAGGGTCAGCTCACCTGCAGACCTCACATATAATGTATTACAGGGTCAGCTCACCTGCAGACCTCACATATAATGTATTACAGGGTCAGCTCACCTGCAGGCCTCACATATAATGTATTACAGGGTCAGCTCATCTGCAGGCCTCACATATAATGTATTACAGGGTCAGCTCACCTGCAGGCCTCACATATAATGTATTACAGGGTCAGCTCACCTGCAGACCTCACATATAATGTATTACAGGGTCAGATCACCTGCAGGCCTCACATATAATGTATTACAGGGTCAGCTCACCTGCAGGCCCTCGCATATAATGTATTACAGGGTCAGCTCACCTGCAGGCCTCACATATAATGTATTACAGGGTCAGCTCACCTGCAGGCCCTCACATATAATGTATTACAGGGTCAGCTCACCTGCAGGCCTCACATATAATGTATTACAGGGTCAGCTCACCTGCAGGCCCTCACATATAATGTATTACAGGGTCAGCTCACCTGCAGGCCTCACATATAATGTATTACAGGGCCAGCTCACCTGCAGGCCTCACATATAATGTATTACAGGGTCAGCTCACCTGCAGGCCTCACATATAATGTATTACAGGGTCAGCTCACCTGCAGGCCCTCGAATATAATGTATTACAGGGTCAGCTCACCTGCAGACCTCACATATAATGTATTACAGGGTCAGCTCACCTGCAGGCCTCACATATAATGTATTACAGGGTCAGCTCACCTGCAGGCCTCACATATAATGTATTACAGGGTCAGCTCACCTGCAGGCCTCACATATAATGTATTACAGGGTCAGCTCAACTGCAGGCCTCACATATAATGTATTACAGGGTCAGCTCACCTGCAGACCCTCACATATAATGTATTACAGGGTCAGCTCACCTGCAGGCCTCACATATAATGTATTACAGGGTCAGCTCACCTGCAGGCCCTCACATATAATGTATTACAGGGTCAGCTCACCTGCAGGCCTCACATATAATGTATTACAGGGTCAGCTCACCTGCAGGCCTCACATATAATGTATTACAGGGTCAGCTCACCTGCAGGCCTCACATATAATGTATTACAGGGTCAGCTCACCTGCAGGCCCTCGCATATAATGTATTACAGGGTCAGCCCACCTGCAGACCTCACATATAATGTATTACAGGGTCAGCTCACCTGCAGGCCTCACATATAATGTATTACAGGGTCAGCTCACCTGCAGGCCTCACATATAATGTATTACAGAGTCAGCTCACCTGCAGGCCTCACATATAATGTATTACAGGGTCAGCTCACCTGCAGGCCTCACATATAATGTATTACAGGGTCAGCTCACCTGCAGACCTCACATATAATGTATTACAGGGTCAGCTCACCTGCAGACCTCACATATAATGTATTACAGGGTCAGCTCACCTGCAGGCCTCACATATAATGTATTACAGGGTCAGCTCATCTGCAGGCCTCACATATAATGTATTACAGGGTCAGCTCACCTGCAGGCCTCACATATAATGTATTACAGGGTCAGCTCACCTGCAGACCTCACATATAATGTATTACAGGGTCAGATCACCTGCAGGCCTCACATATAATGTATTACAGGGTCAGCTCACCTGCAGGCCCTCGCATATAATGTATTACAGGGTCAGCTCACCTGCAGGCCTCACATATAATGTATTACAGGGTCAGCTCACCTGCAGGCCCTCACATATAATGTATTACAGGGTCAGCTCACCTGCAGGCCTCACATATAGTGTATTACAGGGTCAGCTCACCTGCAGGCCTCACATATAATGTATTACAGGGTCAGCTCACCTGCAGGCCCTCGCATATAATGTATTACAGGGTCAGCTCACCTGCAGACCTCACATATAATGTATTACAGGGTCAGCTCACCTGCAGGCCTCACATATAATGTATTACACGGTCAGCTCACCTGCAGGCCTCACATATAATGTATTACAGGGTCAGCTCACCTGCAGACCTCACATATAATGTATTACAGGGTCAGCTCACCTGCAGGCCTCACATATAATGTATTACAGGGTCAGCTCACCTGCAGGCCTCACATATAATGTATTACAGGGTCAGCTCACCCGCAGGCCTCACATATAATGTATTACAGGGTCAGCTCACCTGCAGACCTCACATATAATGTATTACAAGGTCAGCTCACCTGCAGGCCTCACATATAATGTATTACAGGGTCAGCTCACCTGCAGACCTCACATATAATGTATTACAGGGTCAGCTCACCTGCAGGCCTCACATATAATGTATTACAGGGTCAGCTCACCTGCAGGCCTCACATATAATGTATTACAGGGTCAGCTCACCTGCAGGCCTCACATATAATGTATTACAGGGTCAGCTCACCTGCAGGCCTCACATATAATGTATTACAGGGTCAGCTCACCTGCAGACCTCACATATAATGTATTACAGGGTCAGCTCACCTGCAGGCCTCACATATAATGTATTACAGGGTCAGCTCACCTGCAGGCCTCACATATAATGTATTACAGGGTCAGCTCACCCGCAGGCCTCACATATAATGTATTACAGGGTCAGCTCACCTGCAGACCTCACATATAATGTATTACAAGGTCAGCTCACCTGCAGGCCTCACATATAATGTATTACAGGGTCAGCTCACCTGCAGACCTCACATATAATGTATTACAGGGTCAGCTCACCTGCAGGCCTCACATATAATGTATTACAGGGTCAGCTCACCTGCAGGCCTCACATATAATGTATTACAGGGTCAGCTCACCTGCAGGCCTCACATATAATGTATTACAGGGTCAGCTCACCTGCAGGCCTCACATATAATGTATTACAGGGTCAGCTCACCTACAGGCCTCACATATAATGTATTACAGGGTCAGCTCACCTGCAGGCCTCACATATAATGTATTACAGGGTCAGCTCACCTGCAGGCCTCACATATAATGTATTACAGGGTCAGCTCACCTGCAGGCCTCACATATAAAGTATTACAGGGTCAGCTCACCTACAGGCCTCTCATATAATGTATTACAGGGTCAGCTCACCTGCAGGCCTCACATATAATGTATTACAGGGTCAGCTCACCTGCAGGCCTCACATATAATGTATTACAGGGTCAGCTCACCTGCAGGCCTCACATATAATGTATTACAGGGTCAGCTCACCTGCAGGCCTCACATATAATGTATTACAGGGCCAGCTCACCTGCAGGCCTCACATATAATGTATTACAGGGTCAGCTCACCTGATGGCCTCACATATAATGTATTACAGGGTCAGCTCACCTTCAGACCTCACATATAATGTATTACAGGGTCAGCTCACCTGCAGGCCTCACATATAATGTATTACAGGGTCAGCTCACCTGCAGACCTCACATATAATGTATTACAGGGTCAGCTCACCTGCAGGCCTCACATATAATGTATTACAGGGTTAGCTCACCTGCAGTCCCTCGCATATAATGTATTACAGGGTCAGCTCACCTGCAGGCCCTTGCATATAATGTTTTACAGGACACACCAAAAATTAGCACCAAACACATGTATATATAAACATGAAAGAGTCTTTATTTAACATACATTAATTTAACATGTATAAAAATATACTTTGTAAAAACAGCAGCAAGGAAGGGGGAAACCTTCAGTGAGGAAAAAACAACCCCAGAGGAGGCTGAGGGGTCAACATACAAGGGTATATAGATTGCAGAGAGAAGCCACACACAAGCAAGCCAGTAAGACATAGAAGCCATCAGACATAAAAATCCCCGGAAGAAGACAGGTGTTACTGGCGAAACGACGTCGGGAGGAGGCGGCTGAGGGTTCCACACGCATTCTTGGGTAGTTATTTTCTTATTCTTTCCACACATAGGTCTGTTTATGCCTTACTTTTGGATTTTTATGTCTGATGGCTTCTATGTCTTACTGGCTTGCTTGTGTGTGGCTTCTCTCTGCAATCTATATACTCTTGTGTGTTGACCCCTCAGCCTCCTCTGGGGTTGTTTTTTCCTCACTGAAGGTTTCCCCCTTCCTTGCTGCTGTTTTTACAAAGTATATTTTTATACATGTTAAATTAATGTAAACTAAATAAAGACTCTTTCATGTTTATATATACATGTGTCTGGTGCTAATTTTTGGTGTGTTTAGTACATTGAATGGCTCTCAGCACTATATATTCATTATAACCAGGGGATCAAATCTAGTGGGTATTTAATGTTTTACAGGGTCAGCTCACCTGCAGGCCCTCACCTACAATCTTTTACAGGGTCTGCTCACCTTCTGATGATGACAGAGAAGTCTCACCTGTTGGTACTCTGGCACACATGGCTGACTTCATGTTAGGCTGCCTTTCCTGCGACCTGCGCATTATATGCATTTTAGACAACACGGATTACTGGTTGTTCACCCTTCTCGAACCCCGCTACAAAGAGAACTTCTCATCTCTCATTCCTCTGGTGGAGAGGACAAGCAAAACGGTGCTATAACAGAAAGTCCGTGTGGAAAAATTGCTCCAAAGTTGATAGGTCAGAGATCCAAATGGATTGTCACCGTCACGGGGACGTGCGATCACCTAGAAGTTATCTAGAGTCAACAAAGCGGCAGCAGGCCCTGACCTACAAGTCCAGTCTCAGTAGCCAAGAGTCTGGTCAACACAATCCTCACCATGATGGCACACTGGGTGAATGTTGTGGAGGCCGGGAGCAAGTTGGCTGCTGGCACCAGACTTGCCCTCCAATAGATCCTCGTTAATGGTAAGTGTACTCATTCCAATAACAGGGCCGCTTAGGAGTGCTGTATTGTTATTTATCGTCACTACTTCCAGGAGTGGGTAATTGTCAGGAGTGGGTAATTGCCGCGCGCCTGCTGCCTTCCTTGGACTCTTGCGCTTTAATAACGTGTTCCACCCTCTCTGGGTGGTTCACAATTAGGAAAAAAAGGGGCAAGGCAACAACAGCCAATCGGATTTCAGCCATTGACCTCCCTTGGATGTAGTATCCCTTTCTCAAGCTCTCTCTCCGGCATCAAACCCTGATTTCCCGAAAGTTGGTAGGGCAGACATGCGAATGGATCGTCGCCATCACGGGGACGTGCAATCGCCCAGAGGTTATCTAGAGTCACCAATGCGGCAACAGGCCCTCGCCACCTAAGGTTTTATAGGGTCAGACCAGCCGGCCCATGCTCCAAATGTTTTTGAGGGTCACCAGCAGGCCATCAATCATAATTTTTGAAGGCTGTGTATGATGCCCTCCTTTATGTGTAATAAAGGGTGTATTGGAGTGCCGGTTCCTTGTAATTTTTGGCAGCCTTTTCCCTTAGTGCATAGGCTTTATGAGGGTAGGAGTCCCACTACCTGAACTATTGTCCCAATGTGAATGAGGCCCTCCTTTATGTGATATACAGGTTGTATCGGAACGCCTCTTCATTGTAATTTTTGGCAGCCCTTTCACTTAGTACATAGGCTTTATGAGTGTAGGAGTCCCACTACCTGAACTATTGTCCCAATGTGAATGAGGCCCTCCTTTATGTGATATACAGGTTGTATCGGAGCGCCTCTTCATTGTAATTTTTGGCAGCCCTTTCACTTAGTACATAGGCTTTATGAGTGTAGGAGTCCCACTACCTGAACTATTGTCCCAATGTGAATGATGCCCTCCTTTATGGGATATACAGGTTGTATCGGAGTGCCTCTTGCTTGTAATTTTTGGCAGCCCTTGCACTTTATAAACAAGTAAATATACAGGAAAGAATGTTTCCTAACAATTTTTCCTCTAAAATCGATTTTTATCTTCGGTTTTGTGCGTATTATTGTTAGTCTGTAAAAGTGGCGCACTACTCGGACAACATCGTTCCCAGCAGTGACCTGGGAGTCCAATATGCATCCAGACATCGTCCCCATGCTGTTCCCGATCCATTTCAGTGGTGTTTCCATCAATTTCTGACCTTTTCCTGTGAACCAGACACCCTCCCCTCTTCAGAGCAGGGGTCGCCTGGTGTAATGCTCGGGGTCTCCCATTGACTTCCAGTATACTCTACTGAGCACCTGAGCATCCCGATGTGTTCGACCCGAGCACCCAAGCACTACGGTGCTCGATCAACACGTGTTCCAATGGCTAACAGTATCAGGTTCTACTGGATCTGTCCCTGAAGAAAATCTGGATCGTGTCTGTGGCTCTTTTTGTCATCTTCTTTGAGCTATAGAACTGGAATCTCCTCCTCACTGCGCCATATTCATGACCACTCCAGCCTATAAGTAATGGACGGAGGAGAACATCATTTTCGGGAGATTCCAGGGGTGGTGAGCTGTGGCCAGCATTGTCACAGGAACACAGTGCTCTGCCTAGATGGTAAATGCCACCCCTCATAGCAATGTATCAAATTGTCCAACCAGCTGGATGACTTCTCTGACCACAAAATGGCTGCAGTTCTTCATCCTTGATTCTTCGTGTGGCGAAAATAACCTCGCCACTGGGTTTTGGAGGGGCCTGTTTGCCAGCCTTCTGCCTCAGGATTATGGCCCACATACTAAAACTTTTTCTCTCATAAAAGAGGGCTTGTTCGTGTCTTTTTACTGTGTGGTTTGGCAAATGGGATTTACCGAACAAACTACCGAACAAGACGCATTCAACGAAAGTATGCACGAATGGATCCGTTCGTGCAATTTGTACATTCTTTGAAGGAGAAGACAGACCGGCCGCACAGCCTAAATCTGGGGAACTGTTTTGGGCAGGAAAGCCATGCTTGCGGTCGGTCAAATGTGACTTCGATGGAATTCGGGAACCCCTGCTCGGATCTGGGTGATTTCTGGATATGTTATTCGCCCAGATCAGAGCTATCCATGGATGTATAAATTATGGGGATATGTGGGGCTTTGGGATGTTTTCTGTGTTTTGGGAAAAAATGTGTGTTTTCTGCCTGTGAGTGATTAAGTTAGCCCATTGTGTTTGGTAATTTTCTCACAGACAGAGCCCATTGTGTTTTGTAATTTTCTCACAGGCAGAGGGGGGGGGGGGGGGGCGGTTGTGTACAATTGCTGGGAGTGTTTCCATACTGTAATGCATGTGATTGGCTAATATATAAACTGTTGCAGTCTTCTACAAGGTCCCCAGGGGCGTGCCCCATTAAAGAGGTCCTGTTTTACCCTCAAGATAGAGCCTCATCTCATGTGTGTAGGGAAAAGGCTGCATCTACACTGGGGGATGCTATACGCTGTATACTCCCCTGGCTATAATCCCTGAGCTCTTTTAAGAGCTGTTCCTGCATCGCTCTCTGAAGGAAGAGAGGTTCACCCATTGGAACCTGGAAGCCTTGTCGTAGGTCCAGGGTGGGTAGAAGACGGTGAGACCCCAACCAAGCTACGGCGGTTCGTGGGGTCGGCAGTGCTTATGGTGTCAAGTGCAGTGCTTGGAGCCCTCGGGAAGCACTAGAAGTACCTATCAACAGAGGTCCCCAGTCAGGGTGCCAGGAGATCGGTTACACTTCAGTTTCCTTTTCTGCTATCATGTCTGCCCTGTCATGGTGAAGCTCCTTCCCCCATGAATAACAGATATGTTCTTTCATACACTCGCACCACATGGCCACCATAGCCAAATTGCCTGCATCAACAAACATGGCCAGACCCTCGAGATCACTTTATGCCCATGCATCTTGCATATTTGCCGTGTGGTGACATGACGCTGATCCCTCATTGTACATGACCCACGGGCTTTGATCCCTCAGACTGCAGAGAGGCCACACTGGGTGGACGTTGTCCCGATGGTGGACATGACATCTTCCAGGATCTCCTGCTCCAGGTGTGAACTCGTCCTGCTACATTCAGAAAGACAAGTCATTTGTATGTTCTCTGCTCCGACATAAGTTACTTGTTAGATCCTCAGAGCTGTAAAGTCGACTTCTGGGACACTTCAGACCCGCCTGGCTTCCCGCTGACGTGCGAATGAAAGATATATTACCAAGATTCCGAGGGCCTGGGGACAAATTTAGCAAAACTCCCGAAAACCGAAATGAGATGCAGATATCCTGCATGAAGAAGAAGAATTAGTGGCAATCTTCAGCGGGGTAACTGCTCTGTGCACAAAGGCCAGTGTCAAGTTCTCAGAAATACTCTACTGCCTGTGCCCTGCAGTAAGGGGACTGTGGACTATGGACCTTTGCCCTTATTGCTACTATACAAAACCACCTAACCTTATTGCACTGTGTAGGGTTAACTTGCACTGTGATTTCTGCTGTCATATGCGCTTATACTGATTTATATTGTTGAACTGCATTTATACGTTTATTGTGATTTCACTATATCTACATTGCACTGGGAAAGGGTTAATGCACAGCCAGCTAATACTGAGAGACTTTAGGACTTTCTATCTATACACTGAGAAGTAAGAAATCTTCCACAGTTAGCCTACTTTCACACTTGCGGTAACCTTTCCCGCAGCGTGCTATAATTTTTGTCCGGCCGCCTCTCGGCATGTTTGCCGTGCTGTGGTCAGACCTCTGGCCTGACCCCATTTATAGTAAATGGGGCCGGAGCGGACCTCCGGCGGCACGGTGTACTTGCAGTAGCACAGATCCGGCAGGCTGTTCACCCGCCGAAACCGCCTGCCGGAAAAGTCTACCGCTAATGTGAAAGCAGCCTTACTATAAGCAGCTAGGCAAAGTTCTGGAGGGGAAAAAAACGAGACACATTGACTTTCTGACTGTCTGGTTTATCACTGTTGTTTATGTCTGAAGACTTGTTTACTTTTGAAAGGGCTGCTTATTTATTCCTATAGGCTTGCACTGAAGCTCTATACAAGTCTATGATAAACAAAAATTGTAACATTGTTTCTGTTTAAATGTGTTTTTCTACACCACCCCTCCCAGTAGAAAGTTCTAGTTCAGCTAGAAATTGTATATAAGGAGAGTAGTCAAAGCCCCTAATTGTCTACAGATAGTGAACAGTACTTAGTAGAAGAGACTCTGCCAGTCTGCAGATAGTGACCAGTGCTTAGTAGGAGAGACTCTGCCAGTCTGCAGATAGGGACCAGTGCTTAGTAGGAGAGACTCTGCCAGTCTGCAGATAGTGACCAGTGCTTAGTAGAAGAGACTCTGCCAGTCTGCAGATAGTGACCAGTGCTTAGTAGGAGAGACTCTGCCAGTCTGCAGATAGGGACCAGTGCTTAGTAGGAGAGACTCTGCCAGTCTGCAGATAGGGACCAGTGCTTAGTAGAAGAGACTCTGCCAGTCTGCAGATAGGGACCAGTGCTTAGTAGGAGAGACTCTGCCAGTCTGCAGATAGGGACCACTGCTTAGTAGGAGAGACTCTGCCAGTCTGCAGATAGGGACCAGTGCTTAGTAGAAGAGACTCTGCCAGTCTGCAGATAGGGACTACTGCTTAGTAGGAGAGACTCTGCCAGTCTGCAGATAGGGACCAGTGCTTAGTAGGAGAGACTCTGCCAGTCTGCAGATAGGGACCAGTGCTTAGTAGGAGAGACTCTGCCAGTCTGCAGATAGGGACCACTGCTTAGTAGGAGAGACTCTGCCAGTCTGCAGATAGGGACCAGTGCTTAGTAGAAGAGACTCTGCCAGTCTGCAGATAGGGACCAGTGCTTAGTAGAAGAGACTCTGCCAGTCTGCAGATAGGGACCACTGCTTAGTAGGAGAGACTCTGCCAGTCTGCAGATAGGGACCAGTGCTTAGTAGAAGAGACTCTGCCAGTCTGCAGATAGGGACCAGTGCTTAGTAGGAGAGACTCTGCCAGTCTGCAGATAGTGACCAGTGCTTAGTAGGAGAGACTCTGCCAGTCTGCAGATAGGGACCACTGCTTAGTAGGAGAGACTCTGCCAGTCTGCAGATAGGGACCAGTGCTTAGTAGAAGAGACTCTGCCAGTCTGCAGATAGGGACCAGTGCTTAGTAGAAGAGACTCTGCCAGTCTGCAGATAGGGACCACTGCTTAGTAGGAGAGACTCTGCCAGTCTGCAGATAGGGACCAGTGCTTAGTAGAAGAGACTCTGCCAGTCTGCAGATAGGGACCACTGCTTAGTAGGAGAGACTCTGCCAGTCTGCAGATAGGGACCAGTGCTTAGTAGAAGAGACTCTGCCAGTCTGCAGATAGGGACCAGTGCTTAGTAGGAGAGACTCTGCCAGTCTGCAGATAGAGACCAGTGCTTAGTAGGAGAGACTCTGCCAATCTTAAGATAGGGACCAGTGCTTAGTAGGAGAGACTCTGCCAGTCTGCAGATAGGGACCAGTGCTTAGTAGGAGAGACTCTGCCAGTCTGTAGATAGGGACCAGTGCTTAGTAGGAGAGACTCTGCCAGTCTGCAGATAGGGACCACTGCTTAGTAGGAGAGACTCTGCCAGTCTGCAGATAGGGACCAGTGCTTAGTAGGAGAGACTCTGCCAATCTTAAGATAGGGACCAGTGCTTAGTAGGAGAGACTCTGCCAGTCTGCAGATAGGAACCAGTGCTTAGTAGGAGAGACTCTGACAGTCTGTAGATAGGGACCAGTGCTTAGTAGGAGAGACTCTGCCAGTCTGCAGATAGGGACCACTGCTTAGTAGGAGAGACTCTGCGAGTCTGCAGATAGGGACCAGTGCTTAATAGAAGAGACTCTGCCAGTCTGCAGATAGGGACCAGTGCTTAGTAGGAGAGACTCTGCCAGTCTGCAGATAGGGACCAGTGCTTAGTAGGAGAGACTCTGCCAGTCTGCAGATAGGGACCAGTGCTTAGTAGGAGAGACTCTGCCAGTCTGTAGATAGGGACCACTGCTTAGTAGGAGAGACTCTGCCAGTCTGCAGAAAGGGACCAGTGCTTAGTAGGAGAGACTCTGCCAGTCTGCAGATAGGGACCAGTGCTTAGTAGGAGAGACTCTGCCAGTCTGCAGATAGGGACCAGTGCTTAGTAGGAGAGACTCTGCCAGTCTGCAGATAGGGACCAGTGCTTAGTAGAAGAGACTCTGCCAGTCTGTAGATAGGGACCACTGCTTAGTAGGAGAGACTCTGCCAGTCTGCAGAAAGGGACCAGTGCTTAGTAGGAGAGACTCTGCCAGTCTGCAGATAGGGACCAGTGCTTAGTAGGAGAGACTCTGCCAGTCTGCAGATAGGGACCAGTGCTTAGTAGGAGAGACTCTGCCAGTCTGCAGATAGGGACCAGTGCTTAGTAGAAGAGACTCTGCCAGTCTGTAGATAGGGACCACTGCTTAGTAGGAGAGACTCTGTCAGTCTGCAGAAAGGGACCAGTGCTTAGTAGGAGAGACTCTGCCAGTCTGCAGAAAGGGACTAGTGCTTAGTAGGAGAGACTCTGCCAGTCTGCAGATAGGGACCAGTGCTTAGTAGAAGAGACTCTGCCAATCTGCAGATAGGGACCAGTGCTTAGTAGGAGAGACTCTGCCAGTCTGCAGATAGGGACCAGTGCTTAGTAGGAGAGACTCTGCCAATCTTAAGATAGGGACCAGTGCTTAGTAGGAGAGACTCTGCCAGTCTGCAGATAGGGACCACTGCTTAGTAGGAGAGACTCTGCCAGTCTGCAGAAAGCGACCAGTGCTTAGTAGGAGAGACTCTGCCAGTTTGAAAATAGGAACCAGTGCTTAGTAGGAGAGACTCTGCCAATCTGCAGATACGGACCACTGCTTAGTAGGAGAGACTCTGCCAGTCTGCAGATAGGGACCAGTGCTTAGTAGAAGAGACTCTGCCAGTCTGCAGATAGGGACCACTGCTTAGTAGGAGAGACTCTGCCAGTCTGCAGATAGGGACCAGTGCTTAGTAGAAGAGACTCTGCCAGTCTGCAGATAGGGACCACTGCTTAGTAGGAGAGACTCTGCCAGTCTGCAGATAGGGACCAGTGCTTAGTAGAAGAGACTCTGCCAGTCTGCAGATAGTGACCAGTGCTTAGTAGGAGAGACTCCGCCAGTCTGCAGATAGGGACCAGTGCTTAGTAGAAGAGACTCTGCCAGTCTGCAGATAGGGACCACTGCTTAGTAGGAAAGACTCTGCCAGTCTGCAGATAGGGACCACTGCTTAGTAGGAGAGACTCTGCCAGTCTGCAGATAGGGACCAGTGCTTAGTAGAAGAGACTCTGCCAGTCTGCAGATAGGGACCACTGCTTAGTAGGAAAGACTCTGCCAGTCTGCAGATAGGGACCACTGCTTAGTAGGAGAGACTCTGCCAGTCTGCAGATAGAGACCAGTGCTTAGTAGGAGAGACTCTGCCAATCTTAAGATAGGGACCAGTGCTTAGTAGGAGAGACTCTGCCAGTCTGCAGATAGGGACCACTGCTTAGTAGGAGAGACTCTGCCAGTCTGCAGATAGGGACCAGTGCTTAGTAGAAGAGACTCTGCCAGTCTGCAGATAGGGACCACTGCTTAGTAGGAAAGACTCTGCCAGTCTGCAGATAGTGACCAGTGCTTAGTAGAAGAGACTCTGCCAGTCTGCAGATAGGGACCAGTGCTTAGTAGGAGAGACTCTGCCAGTCTGCAGATAGAGACCAGTGCTTAGTAGGAGAGACTCTGCCAATCTTAAGATAGGGACCAGTGCTTAGTAGGAGAGACTCTGCCAGTCTGCAGATAGGGACCAGTGCTTAGTAGGAGAGACTCTGCCAGTCTGTAGATAGGGACCAGTGCTTAGTAGGAGAGACTCTGCCAGTCTGCAGATAGGGACCACTGCTTAGTAGGAGAGACTCTGCCAGTCTGCAGATAGGGACCAGTGCTTAGTAGGAGAGACTCTGCCAATCTTAAGATAGGGACCAGTGCTTAGTAGGAGAGACTCTGCCAGTCTGCAGATAGGAACCAGTGCTTAGTAGGAGAGACTCTGACAGTCTGCAGATAGGGACCAGTGCTTAGTAGGAGAGACTCTGCCAGTCTGCAGATAGGGACCACTGCTTAGTAGGAGAGACTCTGCGAGTCTGCAGATAGGGACCAGTGCTTAATAGAAGAGACTCTGCCAGTCTGCAGATAGGGACCAGTGCTTAGTAGGAGAGACTCTGCCAGTCTGCAGATAGGGACCAGTGCTTAGTAGGAGAGACTCTGCCAGTCTGCAGATAGGGACCAGTGCTTAGTAGAAGAGACTCTGCCAGTCTGTAGATAGGGACCACTGCTTAGTAGGAGAGACTCTGCCAGTCTGCAGAAAGGGACCAGTGCTTAGTAGGAGAGACTCTGCCAGTCTGCAGATAGGGACCAGTGCTTAGTAGGAGAGACTCTGCCAGTCTGCAGATAGGGACCAGTGCTTAGTAGGAGAGACTCTGCCAGTCTGCAGATAGGGACCAGTGCTTAGTAGAAGAGACTCTGCCAGTCTGTAGATAGGGACCAGTGCTTAGTAGGAGAGACTCTGCCAGTCTGCAGATAGGGACCAGTGCTTAGTAGGAGAGACTCTGCCAGTCTGCAGATAGGGACCAGTGCTTAGTAGGAGAGACTCTGCCAGTCTGCAGATAGGGACCAGTGCTTAGTAGGAGAGACTCTGCCAGTCTGCAGATAGGGACCAGTGCTTAGTAGAAGAGACTCTGCCAGTCTGTAGATAGGGACCACTGCTTAGTAGGAGAGACTCTGTCAGTCTGCAGAAAGGGACCAGTGCTTAGTAGGAGAGACTCTGCCAGTCTGCAGAAAGGGACTAGTGCTTAGTAGGAGAGACTCTGCCAGTCTGCAGATAGGGACCAGTGCTTAGTAGAAGAGACTCTGCCAATCTGCAGATAGGGACCAGTGCTTAGTAGGAGAGACTCTGCCAGTCTGCAGATAGGGACCAGTGCTTAGTAGGAGAGACTCTGCCAATCTTAAGATAGGGACCAGTGCTTAGTAGGAGAGACTCTGCCAGTCTGCAGATAGGGACCACTGCTTAGTAGGAGAGACTCTGCCAGTCTGCAGAAAGCGACCAGTGCTTAGTAGGAGAGACTCTGCCAGTTTGAAGATAGGAACCAGTGCTTAGTAGGAGAGACTCTGCCAGTCTGCAGAAAGGGACTAGTGCTTAGTAGGAGAGACTCTGCCAGTCTGCAGATAGGGACCAGTGCTTAGTAGAAGAGACTCTGCCAATCTGCAGATAGGGACCAGTGCTTAGTAGGAGAGACTCTGCCAGTCTGCAGATAGGGACCAGTGCTTAGTAGGAGAGACTCTGCCAATCTTAAGATAGGGACCAGTGCTTAGTAGGAGAGACTCTGCCAGTCTGCAGATAGGGACCACTGCTTAGTAGGAGAGACTCTGCCAGTCTGCAGAAAGCGACCAGTGCTTAGTAGGAGAGACTCTGCCAGTTTGAAGATAGGAACCAGTGCTTAGTAGGAGAGACTCTGCCAATCTGCAGATACGGACCACTGCTTAGTAGGAGAGACTCTGCCAGTCTGCAGATAGTGACCAGTGCTTAGTAGAAGAGACTATGCCAGTCTGCAGATAGGGACCAGTGCTTTGTAGAAGAGACTCTGCCAGTCTGTAGATAGGTGTCACGAATGTAGTAGGGGAGAACACCAAAAGACAATCAAGAAGCAAGGGGAAAGACACTAGGCCTCACCGCTAGGGAAAGAAAAAGGGGTCACCACCTATAAAACCCTGCTCCTGGCCCTGACTCCTATCCGTATGGGCACCACTCGATGGTAGAGATACCCATACACAGGAACCTAGAAAACCCTAAAGATAATGACAGGGCAGATACTACCCGTTCCTTCCCTGGTGAAGGAACTAGCATCTCACTGAGGCCTAGTAAACAACCGGGGTGGGGGGGGGAATACAAAACACAACAAGCGGAACACTTAACTTCAGAGGATGATTGATGAACAGGACTTCAACACGAACCACACTCCAGGGATTCCAAGACCAAATTAAGCTATCCCAAGCAAGGAGTGATGGGAAAAGTCAGACTAAATAGGGCGAGGTAAAGGTCACATGATCCACACCTGAACAGGAGGTGAGGACCTACCAGCAACACACAGACAAAGTGAAACCGAAAGAGGCCGTCAGATCACTAATGCGTAGATAATCTTTCAGACCTTCTGAGACCTGTCACAGATGTGACAGTACCCCCCCTTCTACAGGTGACCTCCGGGCACCCAGGACCGACCTTATCAGGATGAGCTCTGTGGAATGCTCTCACCAGATTACTAGCATTAACATCGGTCGCTGGAACCCACATCCTCTCCTCTGGTCCGTACCCTCTCCAATGAACGAGATACTGGAGGGATCGCCGGAGAACTCGGGAGTCCACAATCCTGCTGATCTGAAATTCTAAATTGCCGTCCACCATGACAGGAGCGGGAGCCAAGGAGGACGGCTCAACAGGTTCGACACATTTCTTTAGCAACGATTTATGAAATACGTTATGGATTTTCAATGCCTGAGGAAGTTCAAGACAGAAGGCTACAGGATTAACAATGGCAGTGATCTTATATGGACCAATAAATCTTGGGCCCAACTTCCAAGAAGGTAGGTTTAACCACCGATTAATAGTTCAAGATAAATTTACGGTAGTAGTTTGTAAACCCCAAAAACCGCATAAGCGCTTTCAGATTTTCGGGTCGATCCCGGTCCAACACGGCACGGACCTTCTCGGGATCCAGACGAAAACCTGAGGATCAGAGCAGGTAACCCAGAAATTGCACTTCCTGTACAGCAAATACATACTTTTCCATCTTCGCCTACAACTTATTCTCTCTTAGGATCTGTAACACCTGTCTCACATGATCCTGATGAGTCTCCATATTAGGCGAATAAATTAGTATGTCATCAAGGTATACAACGACAAACCTCCCCACCAGATGATGAAAGATGTCATTGACAAAGTGTTGAAAAACCGCAGGAGCATTGGTTAACCCAAAGGGCATGACCAGGTTTTCAAAATGACCCTCAGGGGTATTAAATGCCATCTTCCACTCATCCCCCTTCTTGATCCTTACCAGATTATATGCCCCCCTCAGATCCAACTTAGAGAACATCTTGGCACTGACAATCCGACTAAACAAATCCAGAATCAAAGGAAGGGGGTAAGGATCACGGACGGTAATACGATTGAGCTCACGGAAGTCCAGACATGGTCTCAGGGTACCATCCTTTTTCTTTACAAAGAAAAATCCAGCAGCCACTGGGGACTTGGATGGTCTAATATGTCCCTTTGCCAAACTCTCGGTAATATACTCTCGCATAGCCTTTCTTTCGGGTTCCGAAAGATTATACAACCGAGATTTGGGCAATTTAGCTCCGGGAATAAGATTGACGGGACAGTCATACTCCGGGTGCGGAGGCAACTCCTGATTACCACTCTCAGAGAAAACATCTGAAAATTCTGAAATGAACGAGGGTACAGTTTTAGTGGTCACCATAGAGAATGATGCATTAAGGCATTTTTGGGTGAGAGGTGCTGAGTCAATTGCAAAGACAGAAATATTTTCTCTAATGCATTAGTAGTCAACCCATGAATGCGTACAAACTGTCCATCAATCAAGTGAACTCCTGCCCCACTGTCGATAAATGCTTCGATTTTCACAGTTTTGGACTCTAGCACCACCTCGGCAGACAGGAGAAAACGGGTACTACCAGTAAAAGACAAAAGTAGGTTTTCTTGCTCCCCATCTACACTACCAATAGTAGTTTGGGGATTAAAAGTTTTTCTCTTTTTGTTTACACCTTGATGCTGCAAGTACGGACAAATATTCACAAAATGTCCCTTCTTGCCACAACAAAAGCAGACTCCTTTCACATGACCCAAGCTTCTGCTAGAAGTAGCTCCTCTTAACTGCATAGGCTCATCACAAGGCACAACCACCCGTGTCTCTCCACCATAAGTGTCAAAGGAAGCAGTACCCTTATTGGACAGTACGTCCTGAAGGTGAGGACCCCTAGATCTCTCCCTCAGGTGTCTATCTAGACGTACAGCAAGGGACATCGCTGCCTCCAATGACTCAGGATTTTCATGAGAAGCCAACGCGTCCTGCAGTCTCTCAGAGAGACCCTGGCAGAATTGGCTGCGGAGAGCAGAATCGTTCCACTCAGTATCGGTAGCCCATCTCCTAAATTCAGAGCAATAGGTCTCCGCGTAGCTCATCCTCTCTCAGTAATTGATTTGATAAGAGGATTTCCAGGCGTCACCCGCAGGATTAGTGACTTTAATTAACGGCATCTTCATTGTTACCCTGGAGGCTGTGAGAGGTTTGTATTCCTGGGGGATTCGCACAATGCGGATTGCTGACTGCAGGAGATTACAGGAGATGGAAATCTATGAGTGCTCGGCTCATGTCAGCTCCCGTTCACTGCCCCTCACCCTACGGGAAGCAGCAGCGTAACCTGGGCTTCATGTACAGGGACCGCCAGCTGCTCTGCTGTGTGATACCGCCTACTGCTCTCCTGTATCTAAGCTTTCGCTGTGATACCTCCTGCTGATCTGTGGTATCTAAGCCGATCTTGTGATACTGCCTGTTGATCTGCTGTATCTAAGCCTTTCCTGCTGATCTGCTGTATCTAAGCCTTTCCTGTGTGATACCACCTGCTGATCTGCTGTATCTAAGCTTTCGCTGTGATACCTCCTGCTGATCTGCGGTATCTAAGCCGATCTTGTGATACTGCCTGTTGATCTGCTGTATCTAAGCCTTTCCTGCTGATCTGCTGTATCTAAGCCTCTCCTGTGTGATACCACCTGCTGAACTGCTGTATCTAAGCTTTCGCTGCGATACCTCCTGCTGATCTGTGGTATCTAAGCCGATCTTGTAATACTGCCTGTTGATCTGCTGTATCTAAGCCTTTCCTGCTGATCTGCTGTATCTAAGCCTCTCTTGTGTGATACTGCGGATCACCCACTGGGGATGTACACCAGCCTAAGCAGGGACAGCTGCCATGTTAGGGTATCACCCACTAGGGAGGTACATCAGCCTAGGCAGGGACTCCAGGGACAGCTGCCATGTTGGGGTATCACCCACAGGGGAAGCACACCAGCCTAGGCAGGGACTCCAGGGACAGCTGCCATGTTGGGGGATCACCCACTGGGGAGGCACACCAGCCTAGGCAGGGACACCAGGCACAGCTGCCATGTTGGGGGATCACCCACTGGGGAGGCACACCAGCCTAGGCAGGGACTCCAGGGACAGCTGCCATGTTGGGGTATCGCCCACTGGGGAGGCACACCAGCCTAGGCAGGGACTCCAGGGACAGCTGCCATGTTGGGGTATCACCCACAGGGGAGGCACACCAGCCTAGGCAGGGACTCCAGGGACAGCTGCCATGTTGGGGGATCACCCACTGGGGAGGCACACCAGCCTAGGCAGGGACTCCAGGGACAGCTGCCATGTTGGGGGATCACCCACTGGGGAGGCATACCAGCCTAGGCAGGGACTCCGGGGACAGCTGCCATGTTTGGGTATCACCCACTGGGGAGGCACATCAGCCTAGGCAGGGACTCCAGGGACAGCTGCCATGTTGGGGTATCACCCACAGGGGAGGTACATCAGCCTAGGCAGGGACTCCAGTGACAGCTGCCATGTTGGGGGATAACCCACTGGGGAGGCACACCAGCCTAGGCAGGGACTCCAGGGACAGCTGCCATGTTGGGGTATCACCCACTGGGGAGGCACACCAGCCTAGGCAGGGACTCCAGGGACAGCTGCCATGTTGGGGTATCACCCACTGGGGAGGCACACCAGCCTAGGCAGGGACTCCAGGGACAGCTGCCATGTTGGGGGATCACCAACTGGGGAGGCACATCAGCCTAGGCAGGGACTCCAGGGACAGCTGCCATGTTGGGGGATCACCCACTGGGGAGGCACACCAGCCTAGGCAGGGACTCCAGGGACAGCTGCCATGTTGGGGTATCACCCACAGGGGAGGTACATCAGCCTAGGCAGGGACTCCAGGGACAGCTGCCATGTTGGGGGATCACCCACTGGGGAGGCACACCAGCCTAGGCAGGGACTCCAGGGACAGCTGCCATGTTGGGGGATCATCAACTGGGGAGGCACATCAGCCTAGGCAGGGACTCCAGGGACAGCTGCCATGTTGGGGGATCACCCACTGGGGAGGCACACCAGCCTAGGCAGGGACTCCAGGGACAGCTGCCATGTTGGGGGATCACCCACTGGGGAGGCACACCAGCCTAGGCAGGGACTCCAGGGACAGCTGCCATGTTGGGGTATCGCCCACTGGGGAGGCACACCAGCCTAGGCAGGGACTCCAGGGACAGCTGCCATGTTGGGGTATCACCCACAGGGGAGGCACACCAGCCTAGGCAGGGACTCCAGGGACAGCTGCCATGTTGGGGGATCACCCACTGGGGAGGCACACCAGCCTAGGCAGGGACTCCAGGGACAGCTGCCATGTTGGGGGATCACCCACTGGGGAGGCACACCAGCCTAGGCAGGGACTCCGGGGACAGCTGCCATGTTTGGGTATCACCCACTGGGGAGGCACATCAGCCTAGGCAGGGACTCCAGGGACAGCTGCCATGTTGGGGTATCACCCACAGGGGAGGTACATCAGCCTAGGCAGGGACTCCAGTGACAGCTGCCATGTTGGGGGATAACCCACTGGGGAGGCACACCAGCCTAGGCAGGGACTCCAGGGACAGCTGCCATGTTGGGGTATCACCCACTGGGGAGGCACACCAGCCTAGGCAGGGACTCCAGGGACAGCTGCCATGTTGGGGTATCACCCACTGGGGAGGCACACCAGCCTAGGCAGGGACTCCAGGGACAGCTGCCATGTTGGGGGATCACCAACTGGGGAGGCACATCAGCCTAGGCAGGGACTCCAGGGACAGCTGCCATGTTGGGGGATCACCCACTGGGGAGGCACACCAGCCTAGGCAGGGACTCCAGGGACAGCTGCCATGTTGGGGTATCACCCACAGGGGAGGTACATCAGCCTAGGCAGGGACTCCAGGGACAGCTGCCATGTTGGGGGATCACCCACTGGGGAGGCACACCAGCCTAGGCAGGGACTCCAGGGACAGCTGCCATGTTGGGGTATCACCCACTGGGGAGGCACACCAGCCTAGGCAGGGACTCCAGGGACAGCTGCCATGTTGGGGTATCACCCACTGGGGAGGCACACCAGCCTAGGCAGGGACTCCAGGGACAGCTGCCATGTTGGGGTATCACCCACTGGGGAGGCACACCAGCCTAGGCAGGGACTCCAGGGACAGCTGCCATGTTGGGGTATCACCCACTGGGGAGGCACACCAGCCTAGGCAGGGACTCCAGGGACAGCTGCCATGTTGGGGGATCACCAACTGGGGAGGCACATCAGCCTAGGCAGGGACTCCAGGGACAGCTGCCATGTTGGGGGATCACCCACTGGGGAGGCACACCAGCCTAGGCAGGGACTCCAGGGACAGCTGCCATGTTGGGGTATCACCCACAGGGGAGGTACATCAGCCTAGGCAGGGACTCCAGGGACAGCTGCCATGTTGGGGGATCACCCACTGGGGAGGCACACCAGCCTAGGCAGGGACTCCAGGGACAGCTGCCATGTTGGGGTATCACCCACTGGGGAGGCACACCAGCCTAGGCAGGGACTCCAGGGACAGCTGCCATGTTGGGGTATCACCCACTGGGGAGGCACACCAGCCTAGGCAGGGACTCCAGGGACAGCTGCCATGTTGGGGGATCATCAACTGGGGAGGCACATCAGCCTAGGCAGGGACTCCAGGGACAGCTGCCATGTTGGGGTATCACCCACAGGGGAGGTACATCAGCCTAGGCAGGGACTCCAGGGACAGCTGCCATGTTGGGGGATCACCCACAGGGGAGGCACACCAGCCTAGGCAGGGACTCCAGGGACAGCTGCCATGTTGGGGTATCACCCACTGGGGAGGCACACCAGCCTAGGCAGGGACTCCAGGGACAGCTGCCATGTTGGGGGATCACCCACTGGGGAGGTACAGCAGCCTAGGCAGGGACTCCAGGGACAGCTGCCATGTTGGGGTATCGCCCACTGGGGAGGCACACCAGCCTAGGCAGGGACTCCAGGGACAGCTGCCATGTTGGGGGATCACCCACTGGGGAGGTACAGCAGCCTAGGCAGGGACTCCAGGGACAGCTGCCATGTTGGGGTATCGCCCACTGGGGAGGCACACCAGCCTAGGCAGGGACTCCAGGGACAGCTGCCATGTTGGGGGATCACCCACTGGGGAGGCACACCAGCCTAGGCAGGGACTCCAGGGACAGCTGCCATGTTGGGGTATCGCCCACTGGGGAGGCACACCAGCCTAGGCAGGGACTCCAGGGACAGCTGCCATGTTGGGGTATCACCCACAGGGGAGGCACACCAGCCTAGGCAGGGACTCCAGGGACAGCTGCCATGTTGGGGGATCACCCACTGGGGAGGCACACCGGCCGAGGCAGGGACTCCAGGGACAGCTGCCATGTTGGGGGATCACCCACTGGGGAGGCACACCAGCCTAGGCAGGGACTCCGGGGACAGCTGCCATGTTTGGGTATCACCCACTGGGGAGGCACATCAGCCTAGGCAGGGACTCCAGGGACAGCTGCCATGTTGGGGTATCACCCACATGGGAGGTACATCAGCCTAGGCAGGGACTCCAGTGACAGCTGCCATGTTGGGGGATAACCCACTGGGGAGGCACACCAGCCTAGGCAGGGACTCCAGGGACAGCTGCCATGTTGGGGTATCACCCACTGGGGAGGCACACCAGCCTAGGCAGGGACTCCAGGGACAGCTGCCATGTTGGGGTATCACCCACTGGGGAGGCACACCAGCCTAGGCAGGGACTCCAGGGACAGCTGCCATGTTGGGGGATCACCAACTGGGGAGGCACATCAGCCTAGGCAGGGACTCCAGGGACAGCTGCCATGTTGGGGGATCACCCACTGGGGAGGCACACCAGCCTAGGCAGGGACTCCAGGGACAGCTGCCATGTTGGGGTATCACCCACAGGGGAGGTACATCAGCCTAGGCAGGGACTCCAGGGACAGCTGCCATGTTGGGGGATCACCCACTGGGGAGGCACACCAGCCTAGGCAGGGACTCCAGGGACAGCTGCCATGTTGGGGTATCACCCACTGGGGAGGCACACCAGCCTAGGCAGGGACTCCAGGGACAGCTGCCATGTTGGGGTATCACCCACTGGGGAGGCACACCAGCCTAGGCAGGGACTCCAGGGACAGCTGCCATGTTGGGGGATCATCAACTGGGGAGGCACATCAGCCTAGGCAGGGACTCCAGGGACAGCTGCCATGTTGGGGTATCACCCACAGGGCAGGTACATCAGCCTAGGCAGGGACTCCAGGGACAGCTGCCATGTTGGGGGATCACCCACAGGGGAGGCACACCAGCCTAGGCAGGGACTCCAGGGACAGCTGCCATGTTGGGGTATCACCCACTGGGGAGGCACACCAGCCTAGGCAGGGACTCCAGGGACAGCTGCCATGTTGGGGGATCACCCACTGGGGAGGTACAGCAGCCTAGGCAGGGACTCCAGGGACAGCTGCCATGTTGGGGTATCGCCCACTGGGGAGGCACACCAGCCTAGGCAGGGACTCCAGGGACAGCTGCCATGTTGGGGTATCACCCACAGGGGAGGCACACCAGCGTAGGCAGGGACTCCAGGGACAGCTGCCATGTTGGGGTATCACCCACAGGGGAGGTACACCAGCCTAGGCAGGGACTCCAGGGACAGCTGCCATGTTGGGGGATCACCCACAGGGGAGGTACACCAGCCTAGGCAGGGACTCCAGGGACAGCTGCCATGTTGGGGTATCACCCACAGGGGAAGCACACCAGCCTAGGCAGGGACTCCAGGGACAGCTGCCATGTTGGGGGATCACCCACTGGGGAGGCACACCAGCCTAGGCAGGGACTCCAGGGACAGCTGCCATGTTGGGGGATCACCCACTGGGGAGGCACACCAGCCTAGGCAGGGACTCCAGGGACAGCTGCCATGTTGGGGTATCGCCCACTGGTGAGGCACACCAGCCTAGGCAGGGACTCCAGGGACAGCTGTCATGTTGGGGGATCACCCACTGGGGAGGCACATCAGCCTAGGCAGGGACTCCAGGGACAGCTGCCATGTTGGGGTATCACCCACAGGGGAGGTACATCAGCCTAGGCAGGGACTCCAGGGACAGCTGCCATGTTGGGGGATCACCCACTGGGGAGGCACACCAGCCTAGGCAGGGACTCCAGGGACAGCTGCCATGTTGGGGTATCACCCACTGGGGAGGCACACCAGCCTAGGCAGGGACTCCACGGACAGCTGCCATGTTGGGGTATCACCCACTGGGGAGGCACACCAGCCTAGGCAGGGACTCCAGGGACAGCTGCCATGTTGGGGTATCACCCACAGGGGAGGCACACCAGCCTAGGCAGGGACTCCAGGGACAGCTGCCATGTTGGGGGATCACCCACTGGGGAGGTACAGCAGCCTAGGCAGGGACTCCAGGGACAGCTGCCATGTTGGGGTATCACCCACAGGGGAGGCACACCAGCCTAGGCAGGGACTCCAGGGACAGCTGCCATGTTGGGGTATCACCCACTGGGGAGGCACACCAGCCTAGGCAGGGACTCCGGGGACAGCTGCCATGTTGGGGTATCGCCTACAGGGGAGGCACACCAGCCTAGGCAGGGACTCCAGGGACAGCTGCCATGTTGGGGGATCACCCACTGGGGAGGTACAGCAGCCTAGGCAGGGACACCAGGGACAGCTGCCATGTTGGGATATCGCCCACTGGGGAGGCACACCAGCCTAGGCAGGGACTCCAGGGACAGCTGCCATGTTGGGGTATCACCCACTAGGGAGGCACACCAGCCTAGGCAGGGACTCCAGGGACAGCTGACATGTTGGGGTATCGCCCACTGGGGAGGTACAGCAGCCTAGGCAGGGACTCCAGGGACAGCTGCCATGTTGGGGTATCGTCCACTGGGGAGGCACACCAGCCTAGGCAGGGACTCCGGGGACAGCTGCCATGTTGGGGTATCGCCCACTGGAGAGGTACACCAGCCTAGGCAGGGACTCCAGGGACAGCTGCCATGTTGGGGTATCACCCATAGGGGAAGCACACCAGCCTAGGCAGGGACAGCTGACATGTTGGGGTATCACCCACAGGGGAGGCACACCAGCCTAGGCAAGGACTCCAGGGACAGCTGCCATGTTGGGGTATCACCCACTGGGGAGGCACACCAGCCTAGGCAGGGACTCCAGGGACAGCTGCCATGTTGGGGTATCACCCACAGGGGAGGCACACCAGCCTAGGCAGGGACTCCAGGGACAGCTGCCATGTTGGGGTATCACCCACAGGGGAGGCACACCAGCCTAGGCAGGGACTCCAGGGACATCTGCCATGTTGGGGTATCGCCCACAGGGGAGGCACACCAGCCTAGGCAGGGACTCCAGGGACAGCTGCTATGTTGGGGTATCACCCACAGGGGAGGTACAGCAGCCTAGGCAGGGACTCCAGGGACAGCTGCCATGTTGGGGTATCGCCCACTGGGGAGGTACACCAGCCTAGGCAGGGACTCCAGGGACCGCTGACATGTTGGGGTATCGCCCACTGGGGAGACACACCAGCCTAGGCAGGGACTCCAGGGACAGCTGCCATGTTGGGGTATCACCCACTGGGGAGGCACACCAGCCTAGGCAGGGACTCCACGGACAGCTGCCATGTTGGGGTATCACCCACTGGGGAGGCACACCAGCCTAGGCAGGGACTCCGGGGAAAGCTGCCATGTTGTGGTATCACCCACTGGGGAGGCACACCAGCCTAGGCAGGGACTCCAGGGACAGCTGCCATGTTGGGGTATCACCCACAGGGGAGGCACACCAGCCTAGGCAGGGACTCCAGGGACAGCTGCCATGCTGGGGTATCGCCCACAGGGGAGGCACACCAGCCTAGGCAGGGACAGCTGACATGTTGGGGTATCACCCACAGGGGAGGCACACCAGCCTAGGCAAGGACTCCAGGGACAGCTGCCATGTTGGGGTATCACCCACTGGGGAGGCACACCAGCCTAGGCAGGGACTCCAGGGACAGCTGCCATGTTGGGGTATCACCCACAGGGGAGGCACACCAGCCTAGGCAGGGACTCCAGGGACAGCTGCCATGTTGGGGTATCACCCACAGGGGAGGCACACCAGCCTAGGCAGGGACTCCAGGGACATCTGCCATGTTGGGGTATCGCCCACAGGGGAGGCACACCAGCCTAGGCAGGGACTCCAGGGACAGCTGCTATGTTGGGGTATCACCCACAGGGGAGGTACAGCAGCCTAGGCAGGGACTCCAGGGACAGCTGCCATGTTGGGGTATCGCCCACTGGGGAGGTACACCAGCCTAGGCAGGGACTCCAGGGACCGCTGACATGTTGGGGTATCGCCCACTGGGGAGACACACCAGCCTAGGCAGGGACTCCAGGGGCAGCTGCCATGTTGGGGTATCACCCACTGGGGAGGCACACCAGCCTAGGCAGGGACTCCACGGACAGCTGCCATGTTGGGGTATCACCCACTGGGGAGGCACACCAGCCTAGGCAGGGACTCCGGGGAAAGCTGCCATGTTGTGGTATCACCCACTGGGGAGGCACACCAGCCTAGGCAGGGACTCCAGGGACAGCTGCCATGTTGGGGTATCACCCACAGGGGAGGCACACCAGCCTAGGCAGGGACTCCAGGGACAGCTGCCATGCTGGGGTATCGCCCACAGGGGAGGCACACCAGCCTAGGCAGGGACTCCAGGGACAGCTGCCATGTTGGGGTATCGCCCACAGGGGAGGCACACCAGCCTAGGCAGGGACTCCAGGGACAGCTGCCATGTTGGGGTATCACCCACTGGGGAGGCACACCAGCCTAGGCAGGGACTCCAGGGACAGCTGCCATGTTGGGGTATCACCCACAGGGGAGGCACACCAGCCTAAGCAGGGACTCCAGGGACAGCTGTCATGTTGGGGGATCACCCACTGGGGAGGCACATCAGCCTAGGCAGGGACTCCAGGGACAGCTGCCATGTTGGGGTATCACCCACAGGGGAGGTACATCAGCCTAGGCAGGGACTCCAGGGACAGCTGCCATGTTGGGGTATCACCCACTGGGGAGGCACACCAGCCTAGGCAGGGACTCCAGGGACAGCTGCCATGTTGGGGTATCACCCACTGGGGAGGCACACCAGCCTAGGCAGGGACTCCAGGGACAGCTGCCATGTTGGGGTATCACCCACTGGGGAGGCACACCAGCCTAGGCAGGGACTCCAGGGACAGCTGCCATGTTGGGGTATCACCCACAGGGGACGCACACCAGCCTAGGCAGGGACTCCAGGGACAGCTGCCATGTTGGGGTATCACCCACTGGGGAGGTACAGCAGCCTAGGCAGGGACTCCAGGGACAGCTGCCATGTTGGTGTATCACCCACAGGGGAGGCACACCAGCCTAGGCAGGGACTCCAGGGACAGCTGCCATGTTGGGGTATCACCCACTGGGGAGGCACACCAGCCTAGGCAGGGACTCCGGGGACAGCTGCCATGTTGGGGTATCGCCTACAGGGGAGGCACACCAGCCTAGGCAGGGACTCCAGGGACAGCTGCCATGTTGGGGGATCACCCACTGGGGAGGTACAGCAGCCTAGGCAGGGACTCCAGGGACAGCTGCCATGTTGGGATATCGCCCACTGGGGAGGCACAGCAGCCTAGGCAGGGACTCCAGGGACAGCTGACATGTTGGGGTATCGCCCACTGTGGAGGTACAGCAGCCTAGGCAGGGACTCCAGGGACAGCTGCCATGTTGGGGTATCGCCCACTGGGGAGGCACACCAGCCTAGGCAGGGACTCCGGGGACAGCTGCCATGTTGGGGTATCGCCCACTGGAGAGGTACACCAGCCTAGGCAGGGACTCCAGGGACAGCTGCCATGTTGGGGTATCACCCACAGGGGAAGCACTCCAGCCTAGGCAGGGACAGCTGCCATGTTGGGGTATAACCCACAGGGGAGGCACACCAGCCTAGGCAAGGACTCCAGGGACAGCTGCCATGTTGGGGTATCACCCACTGGGGAGGCACACCAGCCTAGGCAGGGACTCCAGGGACAGCTGCCATGTTGGGGTATCACCCACAGGGGAGGCACACCAGCCTAGGCAGGGACTCCAGGGACAGCTGCCATGTTGGGGTATCACCCACAGGGGAGGCACACCAGCCTAGGCAGGGACTCCAGGGACATCTGCCATGTTGGGGTATCGCCCACAGGGGAGGCACACCAGCCTAGGCAGGGACTCCAGGGACAGCTGCTATGTTGGGGTATCACCCACAGGGGAGGTACAGCAGCCTAGGCAGGGACTCCAGGGACAGCTGCCATGTTGGGGTATCGCCCACTGGGGAGGTACACCAGCCTAGGCAGGGACTCCAGGGACCGCTGACATGTTGGGGTATCGCCCACTGGGGAGGTACACCAGCCTAGGCAGGGACTCCAGGGACAGCTGCCATGTTGGGGTATCACCCACTGGGGAGGCACACCAGCCTAGGCAGGGACTCCACGGACAGATGCCATTTTGGGGTATCACCCACTGGGGAGGCACACCAGCCTAGGCAGGGACTCCGGGGAAAGCTGCCATGTTGGGGTATCGCCCACTGGGGAGGCACACCAGCCTAGGCAGGGACTCCAGGGACAGCTGCCATGTTGGGGTATCACCCACTGGGGAGGCACACCAGCCTAGGCAGGGACTCCAGGGACAGCTGCCATGTTGGGGTATCACCCACAGGGGAGGCACACCAGCCTAGGCAGGGACTCCAGGGACAGCTGTTATGTTGGGGTATCGCCCACAGGGGAGGCACACCAGCCTAGGCAGGGACTCCAGGGACAGCTGCCATGTTGGGGTATCGCCCACAGGGGAGGCACACCAGCCTAGGCAGGGACTCCAGGGACAGCTGCCATGTTGGAGTATCGCCCACTGGGGAGGCACACCAGCCTAGGCAGGGACTCCAGGGACAGCTGCCATGTTGGGGTATCACCCACAGGGGAGGCACACCAGCCTAGGCAGGGGCTTCCACATTGGTGAATAAACGTTGAATTGTTCCACTTGATCTTGCTGTTTCTGTATACTGGGCAATGGTCTTGTCCCGTTGGGGACCTTGTTTCTGTTTGGTACTGCCCTCTCTGCCTTGGTACAGTATATTATACCAGCTGTACATTACATATATAATTCTGTACAGTTCGCTATAGTGTCTCTCTGGCGCTTATACCTTCTCTGCAGTATCGCAGCAGGACCGCACAAACTACTGCACACTGAAAGTAAAACGGAATAAATATGAAAGACACCGCGCACGCCTTCCCTAAACCAGTAAGATGCCCGTGCTGAAAGTAGATCGCAGTCACTTATAACCAATTGTCAGATAAGTTACCCGACTAGTGGTTCTCGTTCCGCGGCGTTCCTCTTCCTCTCTATGCAGTTTCGGGATCGAGCTGGGTCTGGTTTCTATTGGGGCGCGATACCGTGCATGTAAGTTGTACCTCGCCCTCTCAAGGAGCGAATAGTGACGTCACTATACAAACTGCGGACAGTTGTGAGTACCAGACTTCCTTCCATCGCCTTTCAGACAGTGCGCTGTCCTTTATCGAGGAAGAAACGTGTTGGAAGGAAGTCTGGTACTCACAACTGTCCGCAGTTTGTATAGTGACGTCACTATTCGCTTCTTGAGAGCGCGAGGTACAACTTACATGCACGGTATCACGCTACCGGCCGGGGCGCGATCCGCATCTTGGAAACCAGAACCAGCTTGATCCCGATACTGCATAAAGAGGAAGATGAACGCCACGGAGCAAGAACCACTAGTCGGGTAACTTACCGCATCTGACAATTGGTTATAAGTGACTGCGATCTACTGCACAGGCATCTTACTGGTTTAGGGAAAGGAGTGTGCGGTATCTTTCATAATTCTATACAGGATGCCCATATACCCAGGTTATACCAGCTGTACATATATAATTATATACAGGAGACGCCCAGGTTATACCAGCTGTACATATATAATTATATACAGGAGATACCCAGGTTATACCAGCTGTACATATATCATTATATACAGGAGATACCCAGGTTATACCAGCTGTACATATATAATTATATACAGGAGATGCCCAGGTTATACCAGCCGTACATATATCATTATATACAGGAGATGCCCAGGTTATACCAGCTGTACATATATCATTATATACAGGAGATGCCCAGGTTATACCAGCTGTACATATATAATTATATACAGGAGATACCCAGGTTATACCAGCTGTACATATATCATTATATACAGGAGATGCCCAGGTTATACCAGCTGTACATATATAATTATATACAGGAGATGCCCAGGTTATACCAGCTGTACATATATAATTATATACAGGAGATACCCAGGTTATACCAGCTGTACATATATAATTATATACAGGAGATGCCCAGGTTATACCAGCTGTACATATATAATTACATACAGGAGATGCCCAGGTTATACCAGCTGTACATATATAATTATATTCAGGAGATGCCCAGGTTATACCAGCTGTACATATATAATTATATACAGGAGATACCCAGGTTATACCAGCTGTACATATATAATTATATACAGGAGATGCCCAGGTTATACCAGCATGGTTTGTATCACTGTGTATGAGTAGATGCTCATGTTATATCAGTATGGGATTTGTTCATCTCTGTAAGGGTCAATTCACACGTCCGTAGAATGGGTCAGTATTCATTCCGCAAATTACGGAACGGGTGCGGACCCATTCATTCTCTATGGGGATGAAATGGATGCGGACAGCACACAGTGTGCTCTTTGCATCCGCATTTCCGGATCGCGCCCCCGATCTTCCGGTCCGCGGCTCCGGGAAAAAATAGAATATGTCCAATTCTTGTCTGCAATTGTGGACAAGAATAGGCCGTTCTATGGGGGTGCCGGCCGGCTGTATTGTGGATCCGCAATACTCTACGAACGTGTGAATGGACCTTAAGGCTGGGTTCACACGGACAAAATTTCCGTGAGGTGAACACATTGCACCCGCACTGAATCCGGACCCATTCACTTGTATGGGGCTGTGCACATGAGCAGTGATTTTCACGCATCACTTGTGCGTTGCGTGAAAATCGCAGCATGTTCTATATTTTTAGCGTTTTTCACGCAACGCAGGCCCCATAGAAGTGAATGGGGCTACGTGAAAATCGCAAGCAAGTGCGGATGCGATACGATTTTCACGCATGGTTGCTAGGATGAAAGTCTATTCACTGTATTATTTCCCCTTATAACAACATGGTTCTAAGGGGAAATAATAGCATTCTGAATACAGAAGGCTTAGTGCAAGGTCAATTGAGGGTTAAAAAATAAATAAAATTAACTCACCTCCTCCAGTTCTGTCTTCAGAACCTGTCAAAGGACCCGTGGTGACATCACTGTGCTCATCACATGGTACATCACATGATCCATCACCACAGTGATGGACCATGTGATTGGACCATGTGATGTGACGTCACCACAGGTCCTTTGACAGGTCCTGAAGACAGAACAGGAGACCGGCAGCTCCGCGATCAACTGGAGGAGGTGAGTTCATTTTATTTATTTTTTTAACCCTCAATTGACCTTCTACTACGCATTCTGTATTCAGAATGCTATTATTTTCCCTTAGAACAATGTTATAAAATCTACAGAGCACCGATCCCAAGCCTGAACTTCTGTGAAGAAGTCCGGGTCCAGGTCTCGGTACCAAACATGCCGATTGTTCTCACGCACGTGCAAAACGCATTAAAACTGGCGCATGTTCCCGCAACACACCAGCCTAATGGTGATGAATAATGAGATCTTTTGGGCTCCGGTTCTTGGTGACCCAGACGCTGTGATGTAGCTGAGCTGTGTATGTGATGTAGCCGCACTGGTACGGCGCTCAGTGCAGATGATCTCTTCTGCCGCTCGGACATCCTTAGCGCTTCTCTTGCCGGTAATTATGACTCTTTCAGCGCGGTCCAGGGTGAGGATGGGCCCCGGTGCACAGATAAGCAGACTGCGATCAGAGCGGGCGGCGGCGGCGGGCTGACGGCTCCGCAGTAAACAGCCTCATTAGAGCGCCGGCTCCCCGGAGCCAGAGTGTGTTTGACATTATTAATTGGCTTTTCTGTAAAATGAGTCAAATAGATGAAAAGGTTTATCAAGCTGAAATAATTCATTCGGCGGGATTTTGCTGACAGCTCAGTTCCCGTCCGCCGATCGCCCTCTTATTTAATTCCACATTTCTAAAGACATAATAACGGTAAAAGTGCAGCATTTTAGTCAAATTATAATTACAGGGAATTTAATTAAACTGGACGGAGAGAATTATAAAGATCCGCTATCTCACCTCATCCAGCGCTGCCTCCACTGCAGGAGTTAATTCTGCTCTGGAACGAATGCAATCAGCTGGTAATAAAGAAAGGTAATTACAGATTGTGCGGCGGGGGCTCCCGTGGGTGGGGGGCAGCAGATCACCGCTCCACTGACTCCATGTTTATAGTGCATGTAATATCCGACAGCACAAAGAGGGGAGGGCCCAGCAATGCTCCTCTGGACTCCTGACCTAGCCCCGCTCCCACAGCCAGGCCGGATATATTGTAACAAGCTGTGCATGCTGGACTACGTCTGGAGGTCCCCAGAATGCTTCCATTCACTGACAACAGAGATCTTGAAAATGTGTGCCATAAGTGACCAGAGTGGTGGTTCTGTGAGGCATGTGGGGTGGAGGAAGATTGCTGGTCACCAGGAGCCACAGCTGGAACTTCTAGGATGAGGTCTTAAGTAGAGCCTGAAGTCTAAGATGGCACACAGTATTCTTTGGCCACCGGCCGAGGACATCTTCTCTTGGTTGTCACTGCTGGTGGTCGCACTCCAGGACGGTTCATGGAAAGTGCTCCAGGTAGGTGTCTGGTAAGTGACACACAAGTGAGAGGTTCCTGAGGGTGTTGCCCCTAAGCAGCAAAGTTCGATGAGGACAGAGGGGCACGCCCATCAAACATGGTTTCTCACCCATTCCTGTAACAAGAAGAAAAGAAACCACACGGCAGCATAGTGCCACCACCCCAATACACCAGCAGGGCGCGGCATTGTGCTCGCCTTCAGAAACATATCCCGGAGGAAGTAGATCAGAATCCAACGGCTGCTCCTCAGCCTGGACTGACGGCAGGAGAGCCACCACTTATACATGCAGGCAGGCTGAAAGGGAGAACAGGCGATGGTCGGTGCTCGCAGAAGATACCGAATGACAAAACAAAGACTGAAAACGGGAAAAGGAAAGGACCTCAGCTAATGGAGTCAAGGGTCACAGCACAGAAATAGATACAGGTTGGATTTCAACCCAAGGCTCCAAACAGCAATCGGCTACGCTACAGCCTCTGAGCCCTGGGGCCCGACCTGCTCCGGTCTTTTAGTTTTCTGAAAACCAACAAAAAAGAAAAAAAATCACAAAATGGGTCGGATTAGAACTCACGCCTCCAATGCTAGCGAGAAGCTGTAGTGCTAAGTGTTGGACCCCTCCGTCTAGACCCCAAGGTCCTGTGTTGGCCATTAAACAACAAGCATAAAGTATATAAATAAGTGAAAAC
Source organism: Bufo bufo (assembly GCF_905171765.1). NCBI lineage: Eukaryota > Metazoa > Chordata > Amphibia > Anura > Bufonidae > Bufo > Bufo bufo. The sequence goes on from NC_053395.1 coordinate 234,983,427, forward strand.
AAATAAAGATCATCTTAAAGTACCTTCTGCAAGCAACGCTCAACCATTGCCCGCTTTCCCTTTGAACTTGCTTTGTCACCATTAAACAGCTGGTTGTGGCAGACAGTCTCGCTTAACTCTCTCCATCAGACCATCACTGCGGCCAGAGAGGGTAGAAGATGAGTGAATCAGATGCACTGCTCTTCTGTGGACATCTAGGCCTGTCAAGAGAACAACAAAGCGCTCAGAATGTCAACCTAATTCTACACCTACCATTACCCGAGGGATCGCCCTACAGATAACATCTTCCCCTCACAGCAGCAGTAACATAGTACATAAGGCCGGAAAAAGCCCTCCGTCCATCCAGTTCGGCCTGTCATCCTGCAAGTTGATCCAGAGGAAGGCAAAAAAAAGTGAGGTAGAAGCCAATTTTCCCCACTTAAGGGGAAAAAAATTCCTTCCCGACTCCAATCAGGCATCAGAATAACTCCCTGGATCAACGACCCCTCTCTAGTAGCTATAGCCTGTAATATTATTACACTCCAGAAATACACTGAACAAAAATATAAACACAACACTTTCGGTTTTGCTCCCATTTTGCATGAGCTGAACTCAAAGATGTGAAACATTTTCTACAGACACAGAAGACCCGTTACTGTCAGATACTGTTCACAAATCCGTCTAGATCTGTGTCAGTGAGCGCTTCTCCTTTGCCGAGATAATCCATCCCACCTCACAGGTGCGGCAGATCAAGGCGCTGATTAGACAGCATGAGTATTGCACAGGTGTGCCTTAGACTGCCCACAATAAAAGGCCACTCTGAAATGGGCAGTTTGATCACACAGCACAACGTCTGAGGGAGCGTGCAGTTGGCATGCTGACTGCAGGAATGTCTACCAGAGCTGTTGCCCGGGCAATGAATGTTCATTTCTCTACCATAAGCCGTCTCCAGAGGCGTTTCTGAGAGACTTTTACAGACTGACAATAATTTGATGATTGTATCTAAAATCGATTTTAGAGGAAAAATTTTTAGGAAACATTCTTTCCTGTATATTTACTTGTATATAAAGTGCAAGTGCTGCCAAAAAGGCACTCCAATACAACCTGTATATCACATAAAGGAGGGCATCATACACACCCTTGAAAAATTATGATTGATGGCCTGCTGGTGACCCTCAAAAACATTATGGGCGAGGGCCTGCTGCTGAGCTGACCATATAAAACAATAGGGGTGAGGGCCTGCTGCAGAGCTGACTCTCTAAAACATTAGGGGTGAGTGGCTGCAGGTGAGCTGACCCTCTAAAATATTGTAGGTGAGGGCCTGCTGCCGAGCTGACCCTCTAAAATATTGTAGGTGAGGGCCTGCTGCTGAGCTGACCCTCTAAAATATTGTAGGTGAGGGCCTGCTGCCGAGCTGACCCTCTAAAATATTGTAGGTGAGGGCCTGCTGCTGAGCTGACCATATAAAACAATAGGGGTGAGGGTCTGCAGGTGAGCTGACTGTCGGGGTCAGATTGTTGTTTGACCGTGACGACTCGTTGCTGGTGGCAAGGTGTAGTTTTTGGTTTGCACGTGCAGTTCCCCTTTAAGGTGTGCCTCCCTGCTGTTTGGTGAGCTAGGGGTTAATCTTCTAGCTAGTGGGGATTATGGTGTGTCCTGGGTGTGGCCACAAGCTTGTTATATACCTGTGGCTTGCTGGCTGGGGGCAGCGGTTCTACAGCCTTGTTTGGTGATACTGCCCAGTCCTTGAGGGCCACCTTGTTGGACATACCTTCCTTATGTTTGCTCCTGGTTCCCTACCTCTCTTGTATGTTTGGTGTGGGTTTATGTTCAGGGTGTGTTGCACGTCTTCATGGTGGTTACATGTCTGGGCTGTGGTTGCTGTTTGTCCCTACATGTATGTTTGACGTTTGCCTGTATGTTGATGCCTGTTTGCAGCGCTGCTTGGGGCTGCCATGCACTGTGTGAGCACGGGGCGCTCTGGCAGAGTCGGTACGCTGGATTCCTGGGTGGTTGTACTGTGACCTGCTGTGTGTTCGGGCTCCTGTACTGATGCACGGGTTCCAGTTGTGGAGGCTTCGGCAGGTAAGTGAGTTGTCTTGCTGTTCTTACCTGCCGATCCTCTTGCTGCGAATGGTCTCTCCTTTTCCCTTTGTTGCTAGGCCTGTGGAGACTCTGGTTTATCCGTGTCTTGGATGAACCTGGTCGTCTCAGGTCCCTGTCTCCTAACCTCAGAGATTTCAGGGTTCTGAGGTTCCAGCCAGTGGCGGATTACAATAGGGACGTTCGGGTCGGCAGCCCCGGGCCCAGCACCGCTGCGGGGCCCAACGCTGACCCGAACGCCCACATACTGCTGCGGGGCACGGGAGCGCATATCTCCCTGTCCCGTCCGCGATCACCGCCATAGGCTTCAGGCCTTAAAGGCCTGAGGCCTATGCGGTAGAGAAATCCCGGCGCAGGCGTGCGTGATGACATCATCGCGTGCCTGTGCCGGGACGCAGCACTGTGACGCGTCTGACTCTGCGAGCAAGCGCCTGGCCCTGGACATACAGTAGGTAAGTATTTATCTTTTCATTTTCTTTGTTCATTTATTTTTTTTATTTTTATTTCATGTGCCTACTGGGGGGGGGGGGGGGGGGGCACAGGAGGACATATTAGGGAAGTTAAATCGAGTACATTGGGGGGGGAATGTGGGGGCTGTATGGGGCCAAATTATTATGGGAGGGAATACTATGTGGGGGCTGTGTGGGGGCAAATTGCTATGTGGGGGCTGTGTGGGGGCAAATTGCTATGTGGGGGCGGTGTGGGGCAAATTTCTATATGGGGGCAGTGTGGGGGAAACTATTGTGTGTGGGGAAATTGCTATGTGGGGACAAATTACTATATGGGGCAGTGTGGGGGCAAATTACTATGTGGGGGCAAATTACTATGTGGGGGCAGTGTGGGGGCAAATTACTATGTGGGGGCAGTGTGGGGGAAATTACTATATGGGGCATGTGGGGACAGTGTGGGGTAATTTCTATGTGGGGGCAAATTACTATGTGAGGAAAACTATTGTGTGGGGGCAGTGTGGGCAAATTACTATGTGGGGGCAGTGTGGTGGAAATTACTATGTGGGGGAAATTACTGTGTGGGGGGCAAACTACTATATGGGGGCAGTTTGGGGGAAATTACTGTGTGGGGGCAAATTACTATGGGGGGATTACTATGTGGGGGCAGTGTGGTGGAAATTACTATATGGGGGTGTTGCTGTTGGGGAGGCACTGTAGGGGCAATTCTATTATTTCTGGGGACACTATACAGGGATTATTACCTGGAGCACAATAGAGGGTGTTATTATTACTGGGGGCACTCTAAGGGACATTATAGCTGCTGTGGACACTATAGGGACACTTGGGGTAATTTATCAAACTGGTGTAAAGTAGAACTGGCTTAGTTGCCCACAACAGCCAATCAGATTCCACCTTTCATATTTGACAGCTCTTTTGGAAATCCAGTTCTACTTTACACCAGTTTGATAAATTACCCCAATTATGTCTATTAGGGTCACTATTTTTTCAGCAGTATAGTTCCTGGGGCATTGGGAAGCACAACGGGCACAGTATTGGGGGTGGCAGCAGGATGACGCTGTGGGGACACCAGGATAAGGAGGTTGATGGAAAAATTTAGAAATCTAATGTGTCTGTGTTACAAACTGTAGAGACGAGATGCGGCTGAAAGAATTTGCCATGGTGGGTCAAATGGAGAAGAGGAAAGAGAAGGTCTACATGACAGGAGATGTCCCTGGATGTAAGAGGTATGTGGTGCTGTATTCTCCTCCATGTCTTTTTTTATTACAATTATATGTATTTTAAATTTGGTGACTACATTTTTCAGTTTAGGACCCAATTTGGGGTATTTTTTTTTAGTCTGAAGATGTCAATCAACACAGTATTGTACAGTTAGACACTCCCAGCTAATGTACACAAACCCTCCTCTGCCGCTGATACAATTAGCAATTTACAATGGGCATTGTCTGTGACACAAGTAACAAAATACAATGGGCATTGTCTGTGACACAAGTAACAAAAAACAATGGGCATTGTCTGTGACGCAATTAACTTAATCATAGGCAGAAAACACACATTTTCCTAAAACACAGAAAACACCCCAAAGCCCCACATGTCCCCATAAATTTTACATCCCTGGATAGCTCTGATCTGGGTGAACAACATATCCAAAAATCACCCAGATCCGAGCAGGGGTTCCCGAATTCCATGGAAGTCACATTTGACCGACCGCAAGCATGGCTTTACTGCCCAAAACAGGTCCACAGATTTAGGCTGTGCGGCCGGTCTGTCTTCTCCTTCATCCTGGGCCATAATCCTGAGGCAAGAGGCTGGCAAACAGGCCCCTCCAAAACCCAGTGGCGAGGTTATTTCCTTCACACATCTCCCCTTCCCAGGAAAAACTAACCAGACACCTGACCTCACGCCGGTTGGTACCTGAGTTAGTCTGGCAGCCCACCCACAACCAAATACTGGACCTGTTGCATTTGGTAGCCTGTCTCTGTCCAGTGAGTCCACCAAGGTTATGTTGGTAACTGGTACTCCCGGTCTCTGTGTTGCTCCCTGGCTTGGAGTGGAGGTTGCTTTGTGGGCAGGGATCAGCGGTACTCTGCCCTGGTGCCAGCGCATCAGCTAGGCTAGCCTGTGGGGAGTCAGCCTCTGGACAAGAGGATAGGGGAGGGCAGAGGCCGACTGCACTCTGCCCAGATGAGAGGTCTTTTGCTGGGATGGCGTCAGGGAATCCTACCCCCAGAAAATAACCTCACCACTTATACACTGCACAGTACCACTTCTCCTGTCCTGTATACTGGGTGTAATCCTCAGTATCTGCTCTTATTCTGTATATATATACACTGCACAGTACCACTTCTCCTGTCCTGTATACTGGGTGTAATCCTCAGTATCTGCTCTTATCCTGTATATATACACTGCACAGTACCACTTCTCCTGTCCTGTATACTGGGTGTAATCCTCAGTATCTGCTCTTATTCTGTATATATATACACTGCACAGTACCACTTCTCCTGTCCTGTATACTGAGTGTAATCCTTAGTATCTGCTCTTATCCTGTGTATATATATACACTGCACAGTACCACTTCTCCTGTCCTGTATACTGGGTGTAATCCTCTGTATCTGCTCTTACTGTATATATATATACACTGCACAGTACCACTTCTCCTGTCCTGTATACTGAGTGTAATCCTTAGTATCTGCTCTTATCCTGTGTATATATATATACACTGCACAGTACCACTTCTCCTGTCCTGTATACTGGGTGTAATCCTCAGTATCTGCTCTTATTCTGTATATATATACACTGCACAGTACCACTCCTCCTGTCCTGTATACTGGGTGTAATCCTCTGTATCTGCTCTTATTCTGTGTATATATATACACTGCACAGTACCACTTCTCCTCTCCTGTATACTGGGTGTAATGCTCAGTATCTGCTCTTATTCTGTATATATATATACACTGCACAGTACCACTTCTCCTGTCCTGTATACTGGGTGTAATGCTCAGTATCTGCTCTTATTCTGTATATATACACACTGCACAGTACCACTTCTCCTGTCCTGTATACTGGGTGTAATCATCAGTGTGCAGGAGCCAGTGGACGGGTGTGGTCGTGTGTGCAGGAGTCAGTGGACGGGTGTGGTCGTGTTTGGAGGAGCTCCTGCTGATTGTCCAGCCGCTTCCAGGGATTTTTCCATCTATCCCAGCCCAGGCCCTGCCTCTCTCCCCAGGGAGGTGGTGGGGTCCTGGGCAATGAAGCGACTGAAGACCCAGGATCCTACTTCCCGGGGTAGGCCGGCGGGAGGTAGGGGAGGCGAGCTACCGGCCTCAGTTCCATCTCCCGCCTCGGGGGTCAGAAGATCCAGCAGGAGTCGTGGTGCAGCGGTCCCTGCAGCCCCCGGAGGTGAAGCCGTGTCCATCGCCGGCAGTTCCAGGAGGGCGGACAGTAGCCCTCCAAGAGGTACGCGGAGTGCTCCTGGGGATGGGACGGTTCCGGTTCAGGCTGACTGGGGCAACATGAAGCCCCGGGAACTAATCGCTGTTTACAGCTCCCGGATCACAGCCTATCTCCGGGAGTACGAGGAAGCGAATAGGACCCTCAAGAAGGTGAGGGAGAACCTGAAGCTTGAGAGGGGGAAGGTGGACAAAGCGGAAAGAAAAAACAGGCAAGAAATATCAAGAAAAATAAAAATCTTAAAAGAAGTGATTAAAGAGCTGCAGGAAAGAATGGGGGCCATTCTGGATAACAGTGGTCCCTTCAAGGAAAAACTCATGAACGATGAAAGGTTTAATGAAATGGCTGGAAACCAAAAGCAGCAAGAAGATGACTCCTCTAGTGAGGAGGAAGAGTCGGACATGGGGGGGCAGCCTGCGGAAACTGGCATCACCGCAGAGCAGGTATGCCTGCCCCCCACTAGCTCTGACGAAGAAGGCGAGTACAGTGAGAACAGCGGAGTTGGGGGGCAGCTTATGGCCGAGATACGCCACCTGGAGTCCCCCAAAATTAGTGAGGACATTTGTTTTGGTGACGAATTACCTGAAGATGAGCCGATGGGAAAGAAGAGAAAGGCAAAGACATTAAAGCCAGAGGTGAGGTATGTCTATGTGACCCACCCTGCGTGCCCTGGGCCAGCTGAAAAGCCAGCTCAGGGCACGAACCCCACCATCCTCCCTGGCCCGGTCTCTGCTGTGGGATCGGTGCATAGGAGTGGGGAGAAAGACGTGGCAAAGATGGCGCAGGACGCCGTCCCTGTTTGCGGTAACAGGGGCGGTGAGGAAAAGCTGGAGGGGCCAGACAGGAAGGCTCCCGGGGCGGGCGGCGAGGGGGACATGGTTGGTGGTCGGATGGCTCCGCCCGCCTCTGCTGGGGCACTGGACAAGTGCCGGGTGGAGGTGCGGCGGGGCGGTGTGGCTGCCACTGACCCCCTTGCAGAGGTTGTTGCCGGGATCCCTGTCCTGGGGTCTGCCTCCTCTGCCCCGGTCTGCTTCGCCGCTCCCGTGCGCCCTGCAGCCCCCCCTGCCTGTTTTGGCATGGCGGTGGGGGACAGGGGGGCGGGGGTGGTGGGGACGGCTGTGGGTGGAGGGGGTGGGACCGCGGGTACAGCGGTGTCCCGATCCGGAGTTGCAGGGGGAGGGTGCGAGGTGGCTGCCTCCGCCCCTCCCAGTTTGTATGCCCAAGTCCTTGCCGGGGTTCCGGTCTCCTCTGCCCCGGTCTGCTCCGCTTCAGTCACTTCCGCTGGTATTGTCGTGGCGGCGGGGAGTGGAGGCGCAGTGGGAGTGGTCAGGGGTGGAGGGGGTGGGGCTTCGGATGTCCAGAAAAGAGCTCAGAGCAGTGTGTGTGTAGGCAGAGAGGGAGGGGGCGGTCCTGATGAGAGTGTGGTGTGCACCGCCCCTCCCTCCTGCACTGTCCGTCAAGTGGATAAGGCCGGTGTGGCTGGGACCAGTGGTTCTACAGCCCGCCGGCCCGAAAAATCAGAAAAGACTGAAAAATCAGAAAAGACTGTTAAAAATGTGTCCAGCAAGGAGATGCTGGACAAAACAAATAATGTGACCTCGGTCCCCTCTGGCCCAGCAGTGTGTGTGGGGGGAGGGGAGAGTGTGGTAGTGGCCACTGAAGAAGTGGTCACTTGTGTAAATACAGTTTTTGTTAGTGGTGTTGGTGTTGCCCTGGGCCCTGATGGAGGGGTGAATGTTGGAGGTCGGCCGCCCACTGTACAAGTGGCCGGTGCGCCTCATGTAGCCCCTTCAGAGGGGTCTGGAGTGGCACCTGCTGTAGATAGGTCTGGGGGGGATGGGGGTGGGCCCGGTCCGGCTGCCCCTCCTGCGTTGGTTGCGCCTGGCAGAAGTTATGCTGGTGTGGTTGCCGGCGCATGGGGGGAGGGGCGGTCCCCATTGTCCTCCCCATTACCAATGTCTGGTGACGGTAACTTGCAGCGGCAACTTCTAGAGGCTCTTAGGAGAGGGGAGAATTCCATTACAGTAGGGGGGCAGCAGGTGGATCTATCCTTCTGGATAGACAGGCATGGCCTGCGTGCCTTCCGAGAGCAAGGCGGGGGCGAGACCACCTGGTCCTCACCCACAACCGGCCCCGGGTCAACCAGGCGGAATGTTGTCTGTCTGAAGTGGAGAGGCAATGAAGCGTGCCCTACCAGAAAGAGGGTGGCAGAGCTTCTCTTTCGGATGGGCATCAGGGCATGTGACATCTTTGCCCTGATACATCCGTATGGCACCCGGGAGTTTGATGTCAGTTTTGCCCGGCCAGAGGGTCTTGAACTTTTCTGGTCTGGGTAGGAACTGGCAAAAGAACAGCCGGACTGGCAGGGGTTTTTTGTGCAAGCGATAACCCGCCAGAATGAGGTCAAGAAGGTGACCGTTCTCACCCGTAACGAGTCACTTTCTTGTGTTGACATCTTGACCTGGTTGAGCAGGTACGGGGACGTCCAGGGTCTTCCTAGCAAGAACCTGGATGAGTTTGGCATCTGGTCGGGTGCCTGGACGTTTCAGATTAAGTTGAAACATTCAGGGGGGTCGGTTTCCCACATACCATCATCTGCTTTCCTTGGTCGGGATAGGATCATGGTGTTCTACAGGGGGCAGCCTAAGCTGTGTTACAAGTGCGGCAGCCCTTCGCACTTCAGCGCCAGCTGCCAAGTGCAGAGGTGCGCGTTGTGCGGGGGTGAAGGCCATCTAGCTGCATCTTGTGGGCAGATTAGATGCAACCTGTGTGGTGAGCTAGGGCACCCGTTCAGTCGTTGCCCTCGCTCTGTCGCCAACGTGGCTCGTGCACGCGCGGAGGCGAGCCGGGAGGCCCCCACCGCCGAGGCGAGTGCTGGCGAAGGCGACAGGGCAGTGGGGTCGATGAAGAGAAAAGACGGCCCGTCCCAGCAGAGACGGAGGGAGAGGCGTCAAATGGAGAGGGGGCAGGTGGAACCCCGTCCTGGGGTGATGCCTGTGCCCTCCCAAGAGAATGCCTCTCCTAGAGCTGAGACCCTGGGGGATATCGAGGGGAATGAGGAACTCAGGAGACTAGACCGTTCCGAGGTGACTCTGTCCTCTTGCTACGAGAGTGCAACAGAGGGGAGTGAGACAGAGTCTAAAAGAATAAGAAGGAAACGTCTGACCAAAAAAAGATCTAGCCCGACTAGAGTGCCTGTGGAAGGCAAAGCCAGCTCCGCCCTGGACCTCTCTAATCCTGACTCTCTTCCCCTGGATCTTTCCAACCGGTACCTCACCTTGGATGAGATCTCCGCCTCCTCTTCTTCCGGGGAGGAGGTTCAAGGTGGGGAGCCGGAGGGGCAAGAGAAGGAGCCTCTGGAAGGGCCCGCGCCTCCCTCCGGTGAGGATGCAAGGTCCTCAGGAGGTGGGGCGGGTCCAGACACTGGGAATGGGAATGACAAGGGTGGTGCGAAGGGGGAGGCGGTGGTGACTAATGAGATGGACACCACTGTCTCTCTCAAAAGAGATCGTGCCACCTTAGGGGGTAGCCCCAAGAGGGGTAAGAAGAAGAACAAGAAGGGGAAGGGAAGGAAGAAGGCCGTCTAACTTAATCACTCTGTATGGCGGCACTCACTCCGTTGACGCTGGCGACCATTAATGTCGCCAGTATTAAATCGGATGCGGCTAGGTTTGCAGCCTTTGATTTTCTCAGCCGGGTTGAAGCTGACATTTTATTTTTGCAAGAGACCAGGCTGCCAGATTTGGCGGCTGTGTATAAAGCAAAAAAGGAGTGGAGGTGTGGTCCATCATATTGGTCTCTTGCGGCTGAGCCGTATAGCGGAGTGGCGGTTCTTTTTACCGCACCAGTAGAAAGCCGACGAGTGATTGAGTTAGAAATGGGGAGGTGTTTGATTTTAGATGTCCTCATGAAGGGTCAAGAGCTTCGCCTGATAAACATCTATGGTCCCCAAACCAGGTGGGATCGGAAGCGTCTCTTTATGAGGATCAAACCTTTCCTTTTTACGAGTCGGCAGGTGGTCTTTGGCGGGGACTTTAATACAGTCACAAGGTCCCAAGACCGGGGAGGCGCCAGAAACCGGCTGGCTTATGATAGTGTATCCCTGAATAGCATAGCTAGTGAGGCTCGCCTGGTGGATGTCCACATTAGGCACACCCCAGGCCACGGTGGTTTCACTTATTATAGAGGTAGTCAGATTAGGTCTAGAATAGACAGGTTTTATTTAAAGGAGGAGACTACTTTTTCACCTTTAGAGGTGGTAGAGGTGGAATTCTCCGATCACTGTCTAATTATGTTCTCTTTGAATGTTGCAGAATCCCCCCAAATGGGAAGAGGCTATTGGAAGCTAAATTCGGCCCTCCTGGAGGAAGCAGAGGTGAGACAATCCTTTAAGGACTTCCTTCAGAGTCAGGTAGAGTTGCTGGATCTTTGTGACACTAAGTCTGAGTGGTGGGAGATATTCAAAGATCGGGTGGCAAAATTCTTCCGCCAGCTCTCGAGCCTCAGGTCCCTGGACAGGTACCGCTTGTATCAGGGTCTGAGGAGGAAACTCGAACAACTGGTCTCGACTGGAGGTAGCCGAGAGGATATCTCCAGGGTGAAATCTTTGCTTAAGAGGTGCCAGTATGATAGGCACACATCTTTGGTTTTTGAGAGGGATTTCGGGAAGTACCGCTCGCCCGACCCTTACAGAAACTGTAAGATGTCAGTGAAAAGTAAGTTAGTGACGGGACTGGTCGATGGTACAGGATCTCTGGATAGGTCCAGATCAGGGATCTTGGAAATCGTCAAGTCCTTCTACTCGTGCCTCTTGAGGAAGAAGGATCTGAATCGGGACAGGATTTCGGCTTTCCTGGCTGAAACCATCCCTGAGTCAAGAGTAGACCTCTCTCTTGGCGTTTTGATAGAAGAAATCAGAGAAGAGGAAGTCAGCCTGGCGATCGAAGGGCTTGCCCTAAAGAAGTCGCCAGGCCCGGATGGCTTAACATCCGAGTTTTATAAGACCTTTAAGGACTCCTTGGTTCCCCTCTTGACTAAGGTATTCAATGAGTGCCTTTCCTCAGGTACTCTGCCGAAGTCAATGAGGAGGTCAGCTCTGATCCTTATATCAAAGGGTAAAGATCCGAGCCGTATTGAGAATTGGCGTCCCATAGCGCTTCTCAATACGGACAGAAAGATCCTGGCCAAGATACTGTTTAAACGGTTGGTGCAGTTTGCGCCCCGGCTCCTTTCGGAGACCCAACATTGCTCAGTTCCAGGCCGAAGCACGTTTAGTGCTGTGCTCGGTGTCCGAGAGGCAGTGGAGCAGAGTAGGGCGGGTAACTGGAAGGGGTACATGCTAGCTTTAGATCAGGCAAAGGCTTTTGATCGGGTTAACCACGAGTACCTCTGGGCAGTCCTTCTGAAATATGGCCTGCCGGGAGGGTTTGTCGATTGGTTAAAGATCTTGTATGCAGGGGCAGAGAGTTTCCCGCTGGTGAACGGTTGGTCTGGCAGCCCTTTTGAGGTCGGGTCTGGAGTCCGCCAGGGTTGTCCATTGAGCCCGCTCTTATACGTGTTTGCGATTGATCCTTTTATTAGGAGGATTGATCGGGGACCGTTAGCGGGAGTCAGGATGAGTCTGGAGGAGCCAGAAGCCACTCTGAGGGTGGTGGCGTATGCCGATGACGTCACTGTTTTCGTGTCCTCGGGAGGGGAGGCGGAATACGTGATGTCGGAGGTAGAACGCTACTCGGAAGTCTCCGGGTCCATGATTAACCGGGATAAGTGTGAGAGTCTCTGGCTGGGAGGGGGTGATCCATCTTTCGGTCTCCCGGACACCCTCCCAGAGCCCCAGTCGTCAGCCAAAGTCCTAGGCGTTCAATTCGGCCATGGGGATTATCCCACCCAAAATTGGGACAGCAGGCTCACGATCGCCGCTCAGAAGGTTGACCAGTGGAAGGGTTGGTCTTTGACCCTCAGGGAAAGGGTGAACCTGATCAAGACTTACCTTCTCCCTTTGCTTATCTATTTGGCCAGTGTATGTGTCTTGCCAGAACCTCTCTGGACTCGGGTTTACAGTCTGTTCTTTCAACTGTTATGGGGGAATAGGCTGAACCTAGTCAAGAGAGAGGTGACATACCGTACGAGGAGATTAGGGGGGTTGGGTATGGTCAACCCAGTGGTGTTCCTTGTGAACACCTTTGTTAAGATCAACCTGGCAAACCTCTGGAAAGAGAGGGCTCCTCCGTGGGTAGTCTCTTGCAGGGGTTGGTTTCGGCCTTTCTTCCAGGAGTGGGAGACAGGAGGGCAAGTGAAGGATTTGCGTACACCTCACGGATATCTTCCGGCTTATGTCACCCCGATTCTGAAGGTGATCCGCCAGTGGGGTTTGGGAGTGAGGGAAATCAAGACCCAGTCAAGGAGATCCCTTGACGAGAGGGTCTTGTTGACCCACTTCTGGAAGCCCCTGGCCCTTAAGGATTGCCCAAGCCGGGATCTAGACAAGGGGTTACAGTTGTTAAATTCGGCAAGGATCCCCTTGAAGTTTTGGGACTTGGCTTGGCGCTGCTTTCACGGGAAGCTGTATGTAAGGGACAACTTGAAGTACAGGAACTCTGATGAAAGGGGTTGTCCCCGGGAGGAGTGTGGCGACATACTGGAAAGTATGGAGCACTTCCTGCTTCAGTGTCCCTTTAATACAGAGGTATACAAACGGGTGGGTGCATCCATTGGCTGGCCTAGGCTAGCCAACCTCTCCTATGCGGAATGGGCTTATGGAGCATTCAAAGGTTTGGGAAGAAGGGACCCATGCACAGCTTTTATAGTTAGCATAGTGATCAGGTACTTCACATGGAACGCACGGTGTTTAGTTTCAACCCAGCAGAAAGTCCTCCCTGTGGAAGAGGTGTGTAGGAACATTCTAGGTGACCTGGCGAAGGTTCGCTCTCTTGAGTGCGAGAAGGTGGGTACGGATGGGGTCTCTTACCTCTGGAGAGGCTTCACCTTTGATGTGCCTTAGCCTCAGTAGCACTTTTCCTGGTGTTGGGCTGAGGCTTTCACATTAGGTTTTTGTTTTGTATTTAAGATGAGTTTTTGAAGAAAGGTTTGCAAATGACTGAACTTGGGCCTTCGGGTGGATTTTAACATTGGTTTGTATAGATTGATATGGTTGTTATAAGATGTATATATTGTATGATAGGGTAAGTGGGGTGTAGTTAGGTTGGGTGGGATGGGGTGGGGGGGTTCATATTTTTGTGTGGGGAGACCTGCATCCAGCCCTGGACTATGCGGACATAGGAGGACATGAGGCGAGGGGCTGGGTGTGGGTGGTGGTGGAAGGGCTGGCCTCATGGAGGGACAAGAGGCGGAGGTTGGCCCTGGGTGAAGGTGATGGGATAGATAGATTGGTAGGGTTAGTATAGGTTTGTTTTCTCATATATGTGTGTAAAAAAAAAAAAAAAAAAAAATTAATTAAAATTAAAAAAAAAAAAAATAATAATAAAAAAATAAAAAAATAAAAAAAAATTATTAGAGTTATTTGATATTTCTGTTATGATTATTTTATGTTTATTATTTTTTATTGTAAGAAGTTGTAATTTAGTTTCTGTTCTGATTAATTTGTATAAATTTGTATATAGTCGGGGCTCAGCCGGATCGGATGTTTACGTTAGGCTAAGTTTCATTTTCTCCATTTTTTTTAGTAGGTATGAATGAGATAGTATGCATGTAGCTGGGCCAGTAGGGTAAGTGTATATACTTTATACCTTGTTTTGAAAATTTTATGGCAACGTTTTTGTATTTTTGTATAAAATTAAAAAAGAGTTCCTCTGTATCTGCTCTTATTCTGTATATATATACACTGCACAGTACCACTTCTCCTCTCCTGTATACTGGGTGTAATGCTCAGTATCTGCTCTTATTCTGTATATATATATACACTGCACAGTACCACTTCTCCTGTCCTGTATACTGGGTGTAATGCTCAGTATCTGCTCTTATTCTGTATATATACACACTGCACAGTACCACTTCTCCTGTCCTGTATACTGGGTGTAATCATCAGTGTGCAGGAGCCAGTGGACGGGTGTGGTCGTGTGTGCAGGAGTCAGTGGACGGGTGTGGTCGTGTTTGGAGGAGCTCCTGCTGATTGTCCAGCCGCTTCCAGGGATTTTTCCATCTATCCCAGCCCAGGCCCTGCCTCTCTCCCCAGGGAGGTGGTGGGGTCCTGGGCAATGAAGCGACTGAAGACCCAGGATCCTACTTCCCGGGGTAGGCCGGCGGGAGGTAGGGGAGGTGAGCTACCGGCCTCAGTTCCATCTCCCGCCTCGGGGGTCAGAAGATCCAGCAGGAGTCGTGGTGCAGCGGCCCCTGCAGCCCCCGGAGGTGAAGCCGTGTCCATCGCCGGCAGTTCCAGGAGGGCGGACAGTAGCCCTCCAAGAGGTACGCGGAGTGCTCCTGGGGATGGGACGGTTCCGGTTCAGGCTGACTGGGGCAACATGAAGCCCCGGGAACTAATCGCTGTTTACAGCTCCCGGATCACAGCCTATCTCCGGGAGTACGAGGAAGCGAATAGGACCTTCAAGAAGGTGAGGGAGAACCTGAAGCTTGAGAGGGGGAAGGTGGACAAAGCGGAAAGAAAAAACAGGCCAGAAATATCAAGAAAAATAAAAATCTTAAAAGAAGTCATTAAAGAGCTGCAGGAAAGAATGGGGGCCATTCTGGATAACAGTGGTCCCTTCAAGGAAAAACTCATGAACGATCAAAGGTTCAATGAAATGGCTGGAAACCAAAAGCAGCAAGAAGATGACTCCTCTAGTGAGGAGGAAGAGTCGGACATGGGGGGGCAGCCTGCGGAAACTGGCATCACCGCAGAGCAGGTATGCCTGCCCCCCACTAGCTCTGACGAAGAAGGCGGGTACAGTGAGAACAGCGGAGTTGGGGGGCAGCTTATGGCCGAGATACGCCACCTGGAGTCCCCCAAAATTCGTGAGGACATTTGTTTTGGTGATGAATTACCTGAAGATGAGCCGATGGGAAAGAAGAGAAAGACAAAGACATTAAAGACATTAAAGCCAGAGGTGAGGTATGTCTATGTGACCCACCCTGCGTGCCCTGGGCCAGCTGAAAAGCCAGCTCAGGGCACGAACCCCACCATCCTCCCTGGCCCGGTCTCTGCTGTGGGATCGGTGCATAGGAGTGGGGAGAAAGACGTGGCAAAGATGGCGCAGGACGCCGTCCCTGTTTGCGGTAACAGGGGCGGTGAGGAAAAGCTGGAGGGGCCAGACAGGAAGGCTCCCGGGGCGGGCGGCGAGGGGGACATGGTTGGTGGTCGGATGGCTCCGCCCACCTCTGCTGGGGCACTGGACAAGTGCCGGGTGGAGGTGCGGCGGGGCGGTGTGGCTGCCACTGACCCCCTTGCAGAGGTTGTTGCCGGGATCCCTGTCCTGGGGTCTGCCTCCTCTGCCCCGGTCTGCTTCGCCGCTCCCGTGCGCCCTGCAGCCCCCCCTGCCGGTTTTGGCATGGCGGTGGGGGACAGGGGGGCGGGGGTGGTGGGGACGGCTGTGGGTGGAGGGGGTGGGACCGCGGGTACAGCGGTGTCCCGATCCGGAGTTGCAGGGGGAGGGTGCGAGGTGGCTGCCTCCGCCCCTCCCAGTTTGTATGCCCAAATCCCTGCCGGGGTTCCCGTCTCCTCTGCCCCGGTCTGCTCCGCTTCAGTCCCTTCCGCTGGTATTGTCGTGGCGGCGGGGAGTGGAGGCGCAGTGGGAGTGGTCAGGGGTGGAGGGGGTGGGGCTTCGGATGTCCAGAAAAGAGCTCAGAGCAGTGTGTGTGTAGGCAGAGAGGGAGGGGGCGGTCCTGATGAGAGTGTGGTGCGCACCGCCCCTCCCTCCTGCACTGTCCGTCAAGTGGATAAGGCCGGCGTGGCTGGGACCAGTGGTTCTACAGCCCGCCGGCCCGAAAAATCAGGAAAGACTGAAAAATCAGAAAAGACTGTTAAAAATGTGTCCAGCAAGGAGATGCTGGACAAAACAAATAATGTGACCTCGGTCCCCTCTGGCCCAGCAGTGTGTGTGGGGGGAGGGGAGAGTGTGGTAGTGGCCACTGAAGAAGTGGTCACTTGTGTAAATACAGTTTTTGTTAGTGGTGTTGGTGTTGCCCTGGGCCCTGATGGAGGGGTGAGTGTTGGAGGTCGGCCGCCCACTGTACAAGTGGCCGGTGCGCCTCATGTAGCCCCTTCAGAGGGGTCTGGAGTGGCACCTTCTGTAGATAGGTCTGGGGGGGATGGGGGTGGGCCCGGTCCGGCTGCCCCTCCTGCGTCGGTTACGCCTGGCAGAAGTTATGCTGGTGTGGTTGCCGGCGCAGGGGGGGAGGGGCGGTCCCCATTGTCCTCCCCATTACCAATGTCTGGTGACGGTAACTTGCAGCGGCAACTTCTAGAGGCTCTTAGGAGAGGGGAGAATTCCATTACAGTAGGGGGGCAGCAGGTGGATCTATCCTTCTGGATAGACAGGCATGGCCTGCGTGCCTTCCGAGAGCAAGGCGGGGGCGAGACCACCTGGTCCTCACCCACAACCGGCCCCGGGTCAACCAGGCGGAATGTTGTCTGTCTGAAGTGGAGAGGCAATGAAGCGTGCCCTACCAGAAAGAGGGTGGCAGAGCTTCTCTTTCGGATGGGCATCAGGGCATGTGACATCTTTGCCCTGATACATCCGTATGGCACCCGGGAGTTTGATGTCAGTTTTGCCCGGCCAGAGGGTCTTGAACTTTTCTGGTCTGGGTATGAACTGGCAAAAGACCAGCCGGACTGGCAGGGGTTTTTTGTGCAAGCGATAACCCGCCAGAATGAGGTCAAGAAGGTGACCGTTCTCACCCGTAACGAGTCACTTTCTTGTGTTGACATCTTGACCTGGTTGAGCAGGTACGGGGACGTCCAGGGTCTTCCTAGCAAGAACCTGGATGAGTTTGGCATCTGGTCGGGTGCCTGGACGTTTCAGATTAAGTTGAAACATTCAGGGGGGTCGGTTTCCCACATACCATCATCTGCTTTCCTTGGTCGGGATAGGATCATGGTGTTCTACAGGGGGCAGCCTAAGCTGTGTTACAAGTGCGGCAGCCCTTCGCACTTCAGCGCCAGCTGCCAAGTGCAGAGGTGCGCGTTGTGCGGGGGTGAAGGCCATCTAGCTGCATCTTGTGGGCAGATTAGATGCAACCTGTGTGGTGAGCTAGGGCACCCGTTCAGTCGTTGCCCTCGCTCTGTCGCCAACGTGGCTCGTGCACGCGCGGAGGCGAGCCGGGAGGCCCCCACCGCCGAGGCGAGTGCTGGCGAAGGCGACAGGGCAGTGGGGTCGATGAAGAGAAAAGACGGCCCGTCCCAGCAGAGACGGAGGGAGAGGCGTCAAATGGAGAGGGGGCAGGTGGAACCCCGTCCTGGGGTGATGCCTGAGCCCTCCCAGGAGAATGCCTCTCCTAGAGCTGAGACCCTGGGGGATATCGAGGGGAATGAGGAACTCAGGAGACTAGACCGTTCCGAGGTGACTCTGTCCTCTTGCTACGAGAGTGCAACAGAGGGGAGTGAGACAGAGTCTAAAAGAATAAGAAGGAAACGTCTGACCAAAAAAAGATCTAGCCCGACTAGAGTGCCTGTGGAAGGCAAAGCCAGCTCCCCCCTGGACCTCTCTAATCCTGACTCTCTTCCCCTGGATCTTTCCAACCGGTACCTCACCTTGGATGAGATCTCCGCCTCCTCTTCTTCCGGGGAGGAGGTTCAAGGTGGGGGGCCGGAGGGGCAAGAGAAGGAGCCTCTGGAAGGGCCCGCGCCTCCCTCCGGTGAGGATGCAAGGTCCTCGGGAGGTGGGGCGGGTCCAGACACTGGGAATGGGAATGACAAGGGTGGTGCGAAGGGGGAGGCGGTGGTGACTAATGAGATGGACACCACTGTCTCTCTCAAAAGAGATCGTGCCACCTTAGGGGGTAGCCCCAAGAGGGGTAAGAAGAAGAACAAGAAGGGGAAGGGAAGGAAGAAGGCCGTCTAACTTAATCACTCTGTATGGCGGCACTCACTCCGTTGACGCTGGCGACCATTAATGTCGCCAGTATTAAATCGGATGCGGCTAGGTTTGCAGCCTTTGATTTTCTCAGCCGGGTTGAAGCTGACATTTTATTTTTGCAAGAGACCAGGCTGCCAGATTTGGCGGCTGTGTATAAAGCAAAAAAGGAGTGGAGGTGTGGTCCATCATATTGGTCTCTTGCGGCTGAGCCGTATAGCGGAGTGGCGGTTCTTTTTACCGCACCAGTAGAAAGCCGACGAGTGATTGAGTTAGAAATGGGGAGGTGTTTGATTTTAGATGTCCTCATGAAGGGTCAAGAGCTTCGCCTGATAAACATCTATGGTCCCCAAACCAGGTGGGATCGGAAGCGTCTCTTTATGAGGATCAAACCTTTCCTTTTTACGAGTCGGCAGGTGGTCTTTGGCGGGGACTTTAATACAGTCACAAGGTCCCAAGACCGGGGAGGCGCCAGAAACCGGCTGGCTTATGATAGTGTATCCCTGAATAGCATAGCTAGCGAGGCTCGCCTGGTGGATGTCCACATTAGGCACACCCCAGGCCACGGTGGTTTCACTTATTATAGAGGTAGTCAGATTAGGTCTAGAATAGACAGGTTTTATTTAAAGGAGGAGACTACTTTTTCACCTTTAGAGGTGGTAGAGGTGGAATTCTCCGATCACTGTCTAATTATGTTCTCTTTGAATGTTGCAGAATCCCCCCAAATGGGAAGAGGCTATTGGAAGCTAAATTCGGCCCTCCTGGAGGAAGCAGAGGTGAGACAATCCTTTAAGGACTTCCTTCAGAGTCAGGTAGAGTTGCTGGATCTTTGTGACACTAAGTCTGAGTGGTGGGAGATATTCAAAGATCGGGTGGCAAAATTCTTCCGCCAGCTCTCGAGCCTCAGGTCCCTGGACAGGTACCGCTTGTATCAGGGTCTGAGGAGGAAACTCGAACAACTGGTCTCGACTGGAGGTAGCCGAGAGGATATCTCCAGGGTGAAATCTTTGCTTAAGAGGTGCCAGTATGATAGGCACACATCTTTGGTTTTTGAGAGGGATTTCGGGAAGTACCGCTCGCCCGACCCTTACAGAAACTGTAAGATGTCAGTGAAAAGTAAGTTGGTGACGGGACTGGTCGATGGTACGGGATCTCTGGATAGGTCCAGATCAGGGATCTTGGAAATCGTCAAGTCCTTCTACTCGTGCCTCTTGAGGAAGAAGGATCTGAATCGGGACAGGAT
Organism: Bufo bufo; assembly: GCF_905171765.1. Taxonomy (NCBI): domain Eukaryota; kingdom Metazoa; phylum Chordata; class Amphibia; order Anura; family Bufonidae; genus Bufo; species Bufo bufo. Next base: position 235,002,692 of record NC_053395.1, read on the forward strand.
TTCGGCTTTCCTGGCTGAAACCATCCCTGAGTCAAGAGTAGACCTCTCTCTTGGCGTTTTGATAGAAGAAATCAGAGAAGAGGAAGTCAGCCTGGCGATCGAAGGGCTTGCCCTAAAGAAGTCGCCAGGCCCGGATGGCTTAACATCCGAGTTTTATAAGACCTTTAAGGACTCCTTGGTTCCCCTCTTGACTAAGGTATTCAATGAGTGCCTTTCCTCAGGTACTCTGCCGAAGTCAATGAGGAGGTCAGCTCTGATCCTTATATCAAAGGGTAAAGATCCGAGCCGTATTGAGAATTGGCGTCCCATAGCGCTTCTCAATACGGACAGAAAGATCCTGGCCAAGATACTGTTTAAACGGTTGGTGCAGTTTGCGCCCTGGCTCCTTTCGGAGACCCAACATTGCTCAGTTCCAGGCCGAAGCACGTTTAGTGCTGTGCTCGGTGTCCGAGAGGCAGTGGAGCAGAGTAGGGCGGGTAACTGGAAGGGGTACATGCTGGCTTTAGATCAGGCAAAGGCTTTTGATCGGGTTAACCACGAGTACCTCTGGGCAGTCCTTCTGAAATATGGCCTGCCGGGAGGGTTTGTCGATTGGTTAAAGATCTTGTATGCAGGGGCAGAGAGTTTCCCGCTGGTGAACGGTTGGTCTGGCAGCCCTTTTGAGGTCGGGTCTGGAGTCCGCCAGGGTTGTCCATTGAGCCCGCTCTTATACGTGTTTGCGATTGATCCTTTTATTAGGAGGATTGATCGGGGACCGTTAGCGGGAGTCAGGATGAGTCTGGAGGAGCCAGAAGCCACTCTGAGGGTGGTGGCGTATGCCGATGACGTCACTGTTTTTGTGTCCTCGGGAGGGGAGGCGGAATACGTGATGTCGGAGGTAGAACGCTACTCGGAAGTCTCCGGGTCCATGATTAACCGGGATAAGTGTGAGAGTCTCTGGCTGGGAGGGGGTGACCCATCTTTCGGTCTCCCGGACACCCTCCCAGAGCCCCAGTCGTCAGCCAAAGTCCTAGGCGTTCAATTCGGCCATGGGGATTATCCCATCCAAAATTGGGACAGCAGGCTCACGATCGCCGCTCAGAAGGTTGACCAGTGGAAGGGTTGGTCTTTGACCCTCAGGGAAAGGGTGAACCTGATCAAGACTTACCTTCTCCCTTTGCTTATCTATTTGGCCAGTGTATGTGTCTTGCCAGAACCTCTCTGGACTCGGGTTTACAGTCTGTTCTTTCAACTGTTATGGGGGAATAGGCTGAACCTAGTCAAGAGAGAGGTGACATACCGTACGAGGAGATTAGGGGGGTTGGGTATGGTCAACCCAGTGGTGTTCCTTGTGAACACCTTTGTTAAGATCAACCTGGCAAACCTCTGGAAAGAGAGGGCTCCTCCGTGGGTAGTCTCTTGCAGGGGTTGGTTTCGGCCTTTCTTCCAGGAGTGGGAGACAGGAGGGCAAGTGAAGGATTTGCGTACACCTCACGGATATCTTCCGGCTTATGTCACCCCGATTCTGAAGGTGATCCGCCAGTGGGGTTTGGGAGTGAGGGAAATCAAGACCCAGTCAAGGAGATCCCTTGACGAGAGGGTCTTGTTGATCCACTTCTGGAAGCCCCTGGCCCTTAAGGATTGCCCAAGCCGGGATCTAGACAAGGGGTTACAGTTGTTAAATTCGGCAAGGATCCCCTTGAAGTTTTGGGACTTGGCTTGGCGCTGCTTTCACGGGAAGCTGTATGTAAGGGACAACTTGAAGTACAGGAACTCTGATGAAAGGGGTTGTCCCCGGGAGGAGTGTGGCGACATACTGGAAAGTATGGAGCACTTCCTGCTTCAGTGTCCCTTTAATACAGAGGTATACAAACGGGTGGGTGCATCCATTGGCTGGCCTAGGCTAGCCAACCTCTCCTATGCGGAATGGGCTTATGGAGCATTCAAAGGTTTGGGAAGAAGGGACCCATGCACAGCTTTTATAGTTAGCATAGTGATCAGGTACTTCACATGGAACGCACGGTGTTTAGTTTCAACCCAGCAGAAAGTCCTCCCTGTGGAAGAGGTGTGTAGGAACATTCTAGGTGACCTGGCGAAGGTTCGCTCTCTTGAGTGCGAGAAGGTGGGTACGGATGGGGTCTCTTACCTCTGGAGAGGCTTCACCTTTGATGTGCCTTAGCCTCAGTAGCACTTTTCCTGGTGTTGGGCTGAGGCTTTCACATTAGGTTTTTGTTTTGTATTTAAGATGAGTTTTTGAAGAAAGGTTTGCAAATGACTGAACTTGGGCCTTCGGGTGGATTTTAACATTGGTTTGTATAGATTGATATGGTTGTTATAAGATGTATATATTGTATGATAGGGTAAGTGGGGTGTAGTTAGGTTGGGTGGGATGGGGTGGGGGGGTTCATATTTTTGTGTGGGGAGACCTGCATCCAGCCCTGGACTATGCGGACATAGGAGGACATGAGGCGAGGGGCTGGGTGTGGGTGGTGGTGGAAGGGCTGGCCTCATGGAGGGACAAGAGGCGGAGGTTGGGCCTGGGTGAAGGTGATGGGATAGATAGATTGGTAGGGTTAGTATAGGTTTGTTTTCTCATATATGTGTGTAAAAAAAAAAAAAAAAAATAATTAAAATAAAAAAAAAAAAAAAAAAATAATAATAAAAAATAAAAATAAAAATAAAATTATTAGAGTTATTTGATATTTCTGTTATGATTATTTTATGTTTATTATTTTTTATTGTAAGAAGTTGTAATTTAGTTTCTGTTCTGATTAATTTGTATAAATTTGTATATAGTCGGGGCTCAGCCGGATCGGATGTTTACGTTAGGCTAAGTTTCATTTTCTCCATTTTTTTTAGTAGGTATGAATGAGATAGTATGCATGTAGCTGGGCCAGTAGGGTAAGTGTATATACTTTATACCTTGTTTTGAAAATTTTATGGCAACGTTTTTGTATTTTTGTATAAAATTAAAAAAGAGTTCCTCAGTATCTGCTCTTATCCTGTATATATACACTGCACAGTACCACTTCTCCTGTACAGCGCCAATCCGATTAGGGTTGGTGCTGTGGGACTGATGGTGGCCCCCATGTGGTTGTTTTACCCTCCCTTCCTATTCTCCCTTTTCTCCAGGGATGCATGGGTTAAGGTTTTCCCATGATCCCTTGTAAGGGGCACTGACGTCCCTCCCTGTGAGGTTATATAATTCCCCTCCCGCTTCCGGCCGGTCTCTTGGCTGCTGGAACGTCTGCCCTCAGCACTCCTGGCCAAGATGTCCGCAGATGATGCCCTTAGGGAGGCGCTTCTGGCGCGTTTTTCTGCTGAGGGAGAAGGTTGGTTAACGGCATTTGTGGCCGGTCTGTCCCTTCCTTCCCCTCAACCCTCTGCTCCTTCCCTGCACATGCCGGCTGTGGCTCCCGATCCCCCTGCGCTATCACAAAGTCGGCGGTCGGCTCGTCCGACTCGCCCACCTGTTCGTTTAGGCCATAGCCCCCCTCTGTCTCACCTCCAGGGCGCAGGTTACAAGGCTGCCGGCGGTCCTGTACAGGGGAGAGAGCGCTCGGTGCGCTCGTCGTCACAAGCTCCGCCCCTTCCGGTCCCGGCAGCTGTCACTTCCTCCCATCGGATTCGCGCGCTGTTACATGCGGCAGCCGCGAACATGGGAGCGCAAGCAAGCTCCTCTTCAATGTCAGAGCAGCCTCCCACTCCTCCACCAACGAATAATCTCCTCACTAGTAATGAACCCCTGCCACCAGTAGATAATGGTGGTGGGGTCTGTCTGCCACACACCACAGATGCAGCAGGGGGCGGGGTTACTACCCCCTTCCATACCCATTCCCAGGTTGAAGCTGCAAGCGCTCCTGGGAACTCTGATTTAGCTGCTACCCCCTCTGCCCCTTCAGCGCAGCCTCCTGTTTTCCCAGCAACCCCTCTTCCTCCCACCGCACCTGTCCGGAGACGTCGTCGCCGTTCGCCTTCCTCCTCACCTGGGGAGTACAGGCATCGGTCCCGCCATGCTTCTGGTAGGCGCCAGTCCCGACGCCATCGCAGGGATTCCGGGAGAAGAAGGCGCTCCAGATCCTCTAGATGGCGCTCACCGTCATCTTCGGATGTTTCGACGAGCGAATCTGGGGAGTCTGGTTCGGTGTCACACAACATTCGCAAGAGGCGGGAGCCTGTCGCTGCTTCCAGGACGCCTAGCCTGGCCCCTCCTCCGGTTGGTCCATCGGCAGTTCCAGATCCGGTTCCATCTACGAGTACCGCGGTTCTTCCTCCCGTGCTCCAGGGTCCGTCTTCAACTGGTGAGTTTCAGTATACGGGGGCGTGGGAGGCGGGCGGTCAGAGTTCGGAGGTTGTCGCAGCCCTTAAGGCGGTATTGGAGAAGTTGCAACCTGTAAATCCTTCTCCTCCTCTGGCGTCGCAGAAACCTCCCCCGGTTTTAGCCTCTATACACAAGGACTCTTTCTTTTGCGGGGTTAGCCCACTAGGGGCTCACTTGGCGGAGGAGATCAGGGAGAAAATATGGGCAAATCAGTATGTGGATATTTGGTCCCTAGTCACCATTGATCAACAATCAGTGGATAAAGAGCGACGTCCTTCTGACAAGTCGTACGAGAGGCGGCCGCGAGTCGCTAAAACCATGAATAACTGGCTTCAGGCCTTTGCAGTGTTAGGTTGTGTGATGGGGCAACGCTTTCCTGAGCGTTGTTCGGAGCTATTTATTTACCAGGATGTGATATATAGCGCTTATAAGGCACATGGCGGTTCGGCATGGTGGAGATACGACGAAGAATTTCGTCGCCGTTTAGCTCTTCAACCCGAACTGGGGTGGGGTGTCAAAGCCACTGATGTCTGGCTTCGGCTGATGCTGGCTCAGAGGCCCTTTCCCGGAGCGGCTGCCGGCCCTGGTTCCTCAACCGGTGGGTCGGTGGCCGTTCGCCGTCCAGGAACCTGCTGGTTATTCAATGAGGGCCATTGCCGATTCGCAGGGCTCTGCAGGTTTAAGCATGAATGCTCTTCCTGTGGTGCCTCTCATGCGGCCATTCGTTGCGCACGGCAACCCATTAGGCCCCAAAAATCTACCACCCCTCTTGAGCCAAAAGACTCCAGTGACCGTCTCCGAGATGTCCCCCTGGTTAGATCTCTACCCCAATAAGCCTGACGCGGCACTGTTGCGTTCTGGTTTTACGTACGGGTTCTTTATACCATTTGTCCTGAGCAGGCTTCCGGTTTTTTCTCATAACTTGCAGTCTGCCCAGGAACATCCAGCGGCCCTCCGTGAGAAAATAACTAAGGAGGTGTCCTTAGGCAGGATTGAGGGCCCCTTTTTGTCCCCTCCTTTCCCTAATCTGCGGGTGTCACCTCTGGGGGTCGTTCCAAAAAAGGACCCGGGTAAGTTCCGTTTAATTCATCACCTTTCTCACCCCAAGGGTTCCTCTGTAAATGATGCCATCCCCGATGAAGACTCCTCGGTGTCCTATGTTTCTTTTGATAGGGCTGTGGAGTTAGTCAGACAAGCTGGCAGGGGGGCCCTATTGGCAAAGTCGGACATAGAATCCGCCTTCCGTTTGCTTCCGGTTCACCCGGACTGTTATCACCTACTGGGATGTTATGTTGACGGTTTGTATTTTTATGATACATGTTTGCCCATGGGTTGCTCTATCTCTTGTCACTACTTTGAGATGTTCAGCACCTTTTTAGAATGGGTGGTTAGGTACGAAACTGGTTCCCGGTCCATTATTCACTATTTGGACGATTTTTTGTTTGTGGCTCCCGATTCTGATGACTCTTGCCTTCACCTTTTAAATACCTTTCTCCGGTTGATGAGACGTTTTGGTGTTCCTCTCTCCCTGGAGAAGACTGAGGGTCCTTGTACTTGCCTGTCCTTCCTGGGGATTGAAATTGACACGGTTGACATGGTCTTTAGGCTTCCCAGGGATAAGTTGGACAAATTGTTTTCCCTAATAGAAGGTTTCCTGTCAATGACTAAGGTCACTCTACGGCAGCTGCAGTCCCTGTTAGGTTTATTGGTGTTTGCCTGCAGGATAATGCCTATGGGCAGAGTTTTTTCACGGCGCCTGTCGCTTGCTACCCGGGGTTTGAAGTCTCCACGCCATCATGTCCGTGTAACTAAGTCCATGAAGTCGGACTTGCTGGTATGGCGACAATTTTTAGCGTCTTACAATGGCCACACATGTTTTTTGTCCCCTCTATTGACCAACTCAGAGCTCTCTTTGTTCACAGATGCCTCTGGTTCCTGCGGTTTTGGTTCCATTTTCAATAATTCATGGTGTGCCTCTCGGTGGCCTGAACCTTGGGCTGCGGCGGGCCTTTGCAGGAACTTAACTTTGCTTGAATTATTCCCTATAATAGTAGCCGTGGAGATCTGGGGTCCACAGTTTTCTAACCGTCATATTTGTTTCTGGACTGATAACTTAAGTGTGGTTCATTGCATTAACAGCTTATCTTCGTCATCCCTTCCGGTTCTAAGCCTTCTCCGCCATTTGGTGTTGCGTTGCCTGGAATTGAACATCTATTTCAGGGCCCGTCATGTCCCCGGTGCATGTAATCTTATTGCTGATTCTCTCTCTCGTTTTAATTGGCAGGAATTCTGGGCCCTCCTTCCTGGAGCAGAGCAGATTGGGGTGCAGTGCCCAACCCACCTTTGGCGGCTGGTGGACGGGAATTGATGTCCTTGATTTCCTCTTCAGTGACCCCGGCGACATGGAGAGCTCATGGTAAGGCGTGGGGGGAGTGGCTTGATTTAGCAGGAACACGGGATGTAACTCCCGATGACGTAAAACTGGAGGTAACTGTTGAATTATTGCTGCGCTTGCGTTCACTGGGTTCCTCGGCGGTGGTTGCGCAGCGACGCCTCTCGGGCGTAGCCTTTTACTTTCGTCTGATGGGATGGCCCGATGTCACCAAGCATTTTTTAGTCACTCAGGCATTGCGGGGTTGGCGTAAAGAATCCATTCGGCGTGAATGTCGCCGCCCTGTTTCATACTCATTACTCGTTAGGTTGGTTTCGGAATGCTCGGTAACTTGTGGTTCCCCTTTTGAGGCCCTCCTGTTATCGGTCGCGTTCGGCCTTGCCTTTTTTGCTGCCCTTCGCATTTGCGAACTGGTACCTCCTTCTCGCCTTAAGCCTGGAGGACTCCTCTTGCGGGATGTGGTGCTTGGCAATGGGTCAGTTAGGGTAAATATTCGCCGTTCCAAAACCGATACGTTTGGTCACGGAGCGTGGATCCCTATTCACACCATACCGGGACCCGTTTGCCCAGTTCAGTTGGTCGCTTCCTACCTAGCGGTTAGGCCGGGTGGCGACCATTTCCTGGTACACCAGGATTGCTCCCCACTTACCAGGTACCAGTTTTCTTCTCTTTTTCAGCGCTGCTTAGTGTCGTTGGGTTGTAATCCACGTGACTTTGGTACCCATTCGTTCCGTATTGGGGCGGCCACGGAGGCGGCCAGGGCCGGCCTTTCTGAGGATGATGTTATGCGCATTGGTCGCTGGCGATCCCGTTGCTTCGCCAGTTATATTCGCCCTGACCTGTTGCCATTGATAGAATAAAAAAAAAAAAAAAAAAAAAAAAAAAAAATCAAATATATATATATATATATATATATATATATATATATATATATATAATTTATATGATACAATAATAATTGTGATATCAGGATGTTCTGTTGTTGCTTAATTCCATGTTTTATATTTATACGGTGTCTTTTCAGGGTTTCCCCGTCCGACCGTATGGATCCTCGGTCACTCCTACGTCTTTTGGGCAGCGCGAAGGGCGGAATGCAGACCGGGAGGCCGGACCCTGGGCTTTCGTGAGGTCGATGTTTTCTGGAGGGGTATTAGGGGCCTTCGCTGGCCTCAGGTTCTTTCAGAGGTTGTGGGAATCAGCCGGTCCAACTCCGGCCCAGTGATTCTCGTTGTCCACGCCGGGGGGAATGACCTCTGTTCCTTACGAATTGCGGAGCTCATGACCTTAATGCGTTCCGACATGGAACGTTTTTCTTCCTTTTTTCCTGATTTGGTCCTGGTTTGGTCGGAGATCATTCCCCGGTTGGTGTGGCAAGGGGCTAGAGACCCAGACGCAATGGAGAAAAGTCGTAGGACCATAAATGCCCGTATTTCTAGGTTTATTAGATCCAGGGGTGGTGTAGCCGTTCGCCACCGGCAGCTAGAGGGCGACAACAGGGCATTATTGAGGTCCGATGGTGTCCACCTTTCCGACATTGGTTTGGACATTTTCCTCTCGGGGCTTCAGGACGGAGTGGAACAGGCCATGTTCTTGTTGGGTGGTGGTCGGAGCCCGGTGTAGGTAGTGGGCTCCTCCGTGGCGGTTTGGAGGCAATCGGAATACCCGGTGTGAAATGTAAAGGGCAGACTTGCCCGCTGCGAGGGCAGCGGCTGGCATACCGCTCCCTGTAACGGTTTCTGGAGCAGTTCTTAAGCTCGTGGTTTGGTTATGTTCAATAACAAATAAAGAAAAGCTGTGGCCGATCACCACCCAACCCAGTGGCGTTTTGTGTCTTTATTGGGTAAGAAGGTTCTATTTGCGGGAGGATGGGAAGGTGTGTGCGTGGTTGCTTGGCCTACCGGCAGTCTGTACAGCGCCAATCCGATTAGGGTTGGTGCTGTGGGACTGATGGTGGCCCCCATGTGGTTGTTTTACCCTCCCTTCCTATTCTCCCTTTTCTCCAGGGATGCATGGGTTAAGGTTTTCCCATGATCCCTTGTAAGGGGCACTGACGTCCCTCCCTGTGAGGTTATATAATTCCCCTCCCGCTTCCGGCCGGTCTCTTGGCTGCTGGAACGTCTCCCTCCCTCCCTCCCCCGGATGTTATGTTTTCTGGTGCCGTTCTGGCTCCCATTGGTTATCGGAATGTTCATACATGTTTCTATCTTCTAGTATAGGTTACATCGTATCCTCAAGTCACAGCTGGCGGTTTGGAGGCAATCGGAATACCCGGTGTGAAATGTAAAGGGCAGACTTGCCCGCTGCGAGGGCAGCGGCTGGCATACCGCTCCCTGTAACGGTTTCTGGAGCAGTTCTTAAGCTCGTGGTTTGGTTATGTTCAATAACAAATAAAGAAAAGCTGTGGCCGATCACCACCCAACCCAGTGGCGTTTTGTGTCTTTATTGGGTAAGAAGGTTCTATTTGCGGGAGGATGGGAAGGTGTGTGCGTGGTTGCTTGGCCTACCGGCAGTCTGTCCTGTATACTGGGTGTAATCCTCAGTATCTGCTCTTATTCTGTATATATATACACTGCACAGTACCACTTCTCCTGTCCTGTATACTGGGTGTAATCCTCAGTATCTGCTCTTATTCTGTATATATATACACTGCACAGTACCACTTCTCCTGTCCTGTATACCGGGTGTAATCCTCAGTATCTGCTCTTATTCTGTATATATATACACTGCACAGTACCACTTCTCCTGTCCTGTATACTGGGTGTAATCCTTAGTATCTGCTCTTATCCTGTGTATATATATACACTGCACAGTACCACTTCTCCTGTCCTGTATACTGGGTGTAATCCTCAGTATCTGCTCTTATTCTGTATATATATACACTGCACAGTACCACTCCTCCTGTCCTGTATACTGGGTGTAATCCTCTGTATCTGCTCTTATTCTGTATATATATACACTGCACAGTACCACTCCTCCTGTCCTGTATACTGGGTGTAATCCTCTGTATCTGCTCTTATTCTGTATATATATACACTGCACAGTACCACTTCTCCTCTCCTGTATACTGGGTGTAATGCTCAGTATCTGCTCTTATTCTGTATATATATATACACTGCACAGTACCACTTCTCCTCTCCTGTATACTGGGTGTAATGCTCAGTATCTGCTCTTATTCTGTATATATACACACTGCACAGTACCACTTCTCCTGTCCTGTATACTGGGTGTAATCCTCAGTGTGCAGGAGCCAGTGGACGGGTGTGGTCGTGTGTGCAGGAGTCAGTGGACGGGTGTGGTCGTGTTTGGAGGAGCTCCTGCTGATTGTCCAGCCGCTTCCAGGGATTTTTCCATCTATCCCAGCCCAGGCCCTGCCTCTCTCCCCAGGGAGGTGGTAGGGTCCTGGGCAATGAAGCGACTGAAGACCCAGGATCCTACTTCCCGGGGTAGGCCGGCGGGAGGTAGGGGAGGCGAGCTACCGGCCTCAGTTCCATCTCCCGCCTCGGGGGTCAGAAGATCCAGCAGGAGTCGTGGTGCAGCGGCCCCTGCAGCCCCCGGAGGTGAAGCCGTGTCCATCGCCGGCAGTTCCAGGAGGGCGGACAGTAGCCCTCCAAGAGGTACGCGGAGTGCTCCTGGGGATGGGACGGTTCCGGTTCAGGCTGACTGGGGCAACATGAAGCCCCGGGAACTAATCGCTGTTTACAGCTCCCGGATCACAGCCTATCTCCGGGAGTACGAGGAAGCGAATAGGACCCTCAAGAAGGTGAGGGAGAACCTGAAACTTGAGAGGGGGAAGGTGGACAAAGCGGAAAGAAAAAAAAGGCCAGAAATATCAAGAAAAATAAAAATCTTAAAAGAAGTCATTAAAGAGCTGCAGGAAAGAATGGGGGCCATTCTGGATAACAGTGGTCCCTTCAAGGAAAAGCTCATGAACGATCAAAGGTTTAATGAAATGGCTGGAAACAAAAAGCAGCAAGAAGATGACTCCTCTAGTGAGGAGGAAGAGTCGGACATGGGGGGGCAGCCTGCGGAAACTGGCATCACCGCAGAGCAGGTATGCCTGCCCCCCACTAGCTCTGACGAAGAAGGCGGGTACAGTGAGAACAGCGGAGTTGGGGGGCAGCTTATGGCCGAGATACGCCACCTGGAGTCCCCCAAAATTCGTGAGGACATTTGCTTTGGTGACGAATTGCCTGAAGATGAGCCGATGGGAAAAAAGAGAAAGGCAAAGACATTAAAGCCAGAGGTGAGGTATGTCTATGTGACCCACCCTGCGTGCCCTGGGCCAGCTCAGGGCACGAACCCCACCATCCTCCCTGGCCCGGTCTCTGCTGTGGGATCGGTGCGTAGGAGTGGGGAGAAAGACGTGGCAAAGATGGCGCAGGACGCCGTCCCTGTTTGCGGTAACAGGGGCGGTGAGGAAAAGCTGGAGGGGCCAGACAGGAAGGCTCCCGGGGCGGGCGGCGAGGGGGACATGGTTGGTGGTCGGATGGCTCCGCCCGCCTCTGCTGGGGCACTGGACAAGTGCCAGGTGGAGGTGCGGCGGGGCGGTGTGGCTGCCACTGCCCCCCTTGCAGAGGTCGTTGCTGGGATCCCTGTTCTGGGGTCTGCCTCCTCTGCCCCGGTCTGCTTCGCCGCTCCCGTGCGCCCTGCAGCCCCCCCTGCCGGTTTTGGCATGGCGGTGGGGGACGGGGGGGCGGGGGTGGTGGGGACGGCTGTGGGTGGAGGGGGTGGGACCGCGGGTACAGCGGTGTCCCGATCCGGAGTTGCAGGGGGAGGGTGCGAGGTGGCTGCCTCCGCCCCTCCCAGTTTGTATGCCCAAATCCCTGCCTGGGTTCCCGTCTCCTCTGCCCCGGTCTGCTCCGCTTCAGTCCCTTCCGCTGGTATTGTCGTGGCGGCGGGGAGTGGAGGCGCAGTGGGAGTGGTCAGGGGTGGAGGGGGTGGGGCTTCGGATGTCCAGAAAAGAGCTCAGAGCAGTGTGTGTGTAGGCAGAGAGGGAGGGGGCGGTCCTGATGAGAGTGTGGTGTGCACCGCCCCTCCCTCCTGCACTGTCCGTCAAGTGGATAAGGCCGGCGTGGCTGGGACCAGTGGTTCTACAGCCCGCCGGCCCGAAAAATCAGGAAAGACTGAAAAATCAGAAAAGACTGTTAAAAATGTGTCCAGCAAGGAGATGCTGGACAAAACAAATAATGTGACCTCGGTCCCCTCTGGCCCAGCAGTGTGTGTGGGGGGAGGGGAGAGTGTGGTAGTGGCCACTGAAGAAGTGGTCACTTGTGTAAATACAGTTTTTGTTAGTGGTGTTGGTGTTGCCCTGGGCCCTGATGGAGGGGTGAATGTTGGAGGTCGGCCGCCCACTGTACAAGTGGCCGGTGCGCCTCATGTAGCCCCTTCAGAGGGGTCTGGAGTGGCACCTGCTGTAGATAGGTCTGGGGGGGATGGGGGTGGGCCCGGTCCGGCTGCCCCTCCTGCGTTGGTTGCGCCTGGCAGAAGTTATGCTGGTGTGGTTGCCGGCGCAGGGGGGGAGGGGCGGTCCCCATTGTCCTCCCCATTACCAATGTCTGGTGACGGTAACTTGCAGCGGCAACTTCTAGAGGCTCTTAGGAGAGGGGAGAATTCCATTACAGTAGGGGGGCAGCAGGTGGATCTATCCTTCTGGATAGACAGGCATGGCCTGCGTGCCTTCCGAGAGCAAGGCGGGGGCGAGACCACCTGGTCCTCACCCACAACCGGCCCCGGGTCAACCAGGCGGAATGTTGTCTGTCTGAAGTGGAGAGGCAATGAAGCGTGCCCTACCAGAAAGAGGGTGGCAGAGCTTCTCTTTCGGATGGGCATCAGGGCATGTGACATCTTTGCCCTGATACATCCGTATGGCACCCGGGAGTTTGATGTCAGTTTTGCCCGACCAGAGGGTCTTGAACTTTTCTGGTCTGGGTATGAACTGGCAAAAGACCAGCCGGACTGGCAGGGGTTTTTTGTGCAAGCGATAACCCGCCAGAATGAGGTCAAGAAGGTGACCGTTCTCACCCGTAACGAGTCACTTTCTTGTGTTGACATCTTGACCTGGTTGAGCAGGTACGGGGACGTCCAGGGTCTTCCTAGCAAGAACCTGGATGAGTTTGGCATCTGGTCGGGTGCCTGGACGTTTCAGATTAAGTTGAAACATTCAGGGGGGTCGGTTTCCCACATACCATCATCTGCTTTCCTTGGTCGGGATAGGATCATGGTGTTCTACAGGGGGCAGCCTAAGCTGTGTTACAAGTGCGGCAGCCCTTCGCACTTCAGCGCCAGCTGCCAAGTGCAGAGGTGCGCGTTGTGCGGGGGTGAAGGCCATCTAGCTGCATCTTGTGGGCAGATTAGATGCAACCTGTGTGGTGAGCTAGGGCACCCGTTCAGTCGTTGCCCTCGCTCTGTCGCCAACGTGGCTCGTGCACGCGCGGAGGCGAGCCGGGAGGCCCCCACCGCCGAGGCGAGTGCTGGCGAAGGCGACAGGGCAGTGGGGTCGATGAAGAGAAAAGACGGCCCGTCCCAGCAGAGACGGAGGGAGAGGCGTCAGATGGAGAGGGGGCAGGTGGAACCCCGTCCTGGGGTGATGCCTGTGCCCTCCCAAGAGAATGCCTCTCCTAGAGCTGAGACCCTGGGGGATATCGAGGGGAATGAGGAACTCAGGAGACTAGACCGTTCCGAGGTGACTCTGTCCTCTTGCTACGAGAGTGCAACAGAGGGGAGTGAGACAGAGTCTAAAAGAATAAGAAGGAAACGTCTGACCAAAAAAAGATCTAGCCCGACTAGAGTGCCTGTGGAAGGCAAAGCCAGCTCCCCCCTGGACCTCTCTAATCCTGACTCTCTTCCCCTGGATCTTTCCAACCGGTACCTCACCTTGGATGAGATCTCCGCCTCCTCTTCTTCCGGGGAGGAGGTTCAAGGTGGGGAGCCGGAGGGGCAAGAGAAGGAGCCTCTGGAAGGGCCCGCGCCTCCCTCCGGTGAGGATGCAAGGTCCTCAGGAGGTGGGGCGGGTCCAGACACTGGGAATGGGAATGACAAGGGTGGTGCGAAGGGGGAGGCGGTGGTGACTAATGAGATGGACACCACTGTCTCTCTCAAAAGAGATCGTGCCACCTTAGGGGGTAGCCCCAAGAGGGGTAAGAAGAAGAACAAGAAGGGGAAGGGAAGGAAGAAGGCCATCTAACTTAATCACTCTGTATGGCGGCACTCACTCCGTTGACGCTGGCGACCATTAATGTCGCCAGTATTAAATCGGATGCGGCTAGGTTTGCAGCCTTTGATTTTCTCAGCCGGGTTGAAGCTGACATTTTATTTTTGCAAGAGACCAGGCTGCCAGATTTGGCGGCTGTGTATAAAGCAAAAAAGGAGTGGAGGTGTGGTCCATCATATTGGTCTCTTGCGGCTGAGCCGTATAGCGGAGTGGCGGTTCTTTTTACCGCACCAGTAGAAAGCCGACGAGTGATTGAGTTAGAAATGGGGAGGTGTTTGATTTTAGATGTCCTCATGAAGGGTCAAGAGCTTCGCCTGATAAACATCTATGGTCCCCAAACCAGGTGGGATCGGAAGCGTCTCTTTATGAGGATCAAACCTTTCCTTTTTACGAGTCGGCAGGTGGTCTTTGGCGGGGACTTTAATACAGTCACAAGGTCCCAAGACCGGGGAGGCGCCAGAAACCGGCTGGCTTATGATAGTGTATCCCTGAATAGCATAGCTAGCGAGGCTCGCCTGGTGGATGTCCACATTAGGCACACCCCAGGCCACGGTGGTTTCACTTATTATAGAGGTAGTCAGATTAGGTCTAGAATAGACAGGTTTTATTTAAAGGAGGAGACTACTTTTTCACCTTTAGAGGTGGTAGAGGTGGAATTCTCCGATCACTGTCTAATTATGTTCTCTTTGAATGTTGCAGAATCCCCCCAAATGGGAAGAGGCTATTGGAAGCTAAATTCGGCCCTCCTGGAGGAAGCAGAGGTGAGACAATCCTTTAAGGACTTCCTTCAGAGTCAGGTAGAGTTGCTGGATCTTTGTGACACTAAGTCTGAGTGGTGGGAGATATTCAAAGATCGGGTGGCAAAATTCTTCCGCCAGCTCTCGAGCCTCAGGTCCCTGGACAGGTACCGCTTGTATCAGGGTCTGAGGAGGAAACTCGAACAACTGGTCTCGACTGGAGGTAGCCGAGAGGATATCTCCAGGGTGAAATCTTTGCTTAAGAGGTGCCAGTATGATAGGCACACATCTTTGGTTTTTGAGAGGGATTTCGGGAAGTACCGCTCGCCCGACCCTTACAGAAACTGTAAGATGTCAGTGAAAAGTAAGTTGGTGACGGGACTGGTCGATGGTACGGGATCTCTGGATAGGTCCAGATCAGGGATCTTGGAAATCGTCAAGTCCTTCTACTCGTGCCTCTTGAGGAAGAAGGATCTGAATCGGGACAGGATTTCGGCTTTCCTGGCTGAAACCATCCCTGAGTCAAGAGTAGACCTCTCTCTTGGCGTTTTGATAGAAGAAATCAGAGAAGAGGAAGTCAGCCTGGCGATCGAAGGGCTTGCCCTAAAGAAGTCGCCAGGCCCGGATGGCTTAACATCCGAGTTTTATAAGACCTTTAAGGACTCCTTGGTTCCCCTCTTGACTAAGGTATTCAATGAGTGCCTTTCCTCAGGTACTCTGCCGAAGTCAATGAGGAGGTCAGCTCTGATCCTTATATCAAAGGGTAAAGATCCGAGCCGTATTGAGAATTGGCGTCCCATAGCGCTTCTCAATACGGACAGAAAGATCCTGGCCAAGATACTGTTTAAACGGTTGGTGCAGTTTGCGCCCCGGCTCCTTTCGGAGACCCAACATTGCTCAGTTCCAGGCCGAAGCACGTTTAGTGCTGTGCTCGGTGTCCGAGAGGCAGTGGAGCAGAGTAGGGCGGGTAACTGGAAGGGGTACATGCTGGCTTTAGATCAGGCAAAGGCTTTTGATCGGGTTAACCACGAGTACCTCTGGGCAGTCCTTCTGAAATATGGCCTGCCGGGAGGGTTTGTCGATTGGTTAAAGATCTTGTATGCAGGGGCAGAGAGTTTCCCGCTGGTGAACGGTTGGTCTGGCAGCCCTTTTGAGGTCGGGTCTGGAGTCCGCCAGGGTTGTCCATTGAGCCCGCTCTTATACGTGTTTGCGATTGATCCTTTTATTAGGAGGATTGATCGGGGACCGTTAGCGGGAGTCAGGATGAGTCTGGAGGAGCCAGAAGCCACTCTGAGGGTGGTGGCGTATGCCGATGACGTCACTGTTTTCGTGTCCTCGGGAGGGGAGGCGGAATACGTGATGTCGGAGGTAGAACGCTACTCGGAAGTCTCCGGGTCCATGATTAACCGGGATAAGTGTGAGAGTCTCTGGCTGGGAGGGGGTGATCCATCTTTCGGTCTCCCGGACACCCTCCCAGAGCCCCAGTCGTCAGCCAAAGTCCTAGGCGTTCAATTCGGCCATGGGGATTATCCCACCCAAAATTGGGACAGCAGGCTCACGATCGCCGCTCAGAAGGTTGACCAGTGGAAGGGTTGGTCTTTGACCCTCAGGGAAAGGGTGAACCTGATCAAGACTTACCTTCTCCCTTTGCTTATCTATTTGGCCAGTGTATGTGTCTTGCCAGAACCTCTCTGGACTCGGGTTTACAGTCTGTTCTTTCAACTGTTATGGGGGAATAGGCTGAACCTAGTCAAGAGAGAGGTGACATACCGTACGAGGAGATTAGGGGGGTTGGGTATGGTCAACCCAGTGGTGTTCCTTGTGAACACCTTTGTTAAGATCAACCTGGCAAACCTCTGGAAAGAGAGGGCTCCTCCGTGGGTAGTCTCTTGCAGGGGTTGGTTTCGGCCTTTCTTCCAGGAGTGGGAGACAGGAGGGCAAGTGAAGGATTTGCGTACACCTCACGGATATCTTCCGGCTTATGTCACCCCGATTCTGAAGGTGATCCGCCAGTGGGGTTTGGGAGTGAGGGAAATCAAGACCCAGTCAAGGAGATCCCTTGACGAGAGGGTCTTGTTGACCCACTTCTGGAAGCCCCTGGCCCTTAAGGATTGCCCAAGCCGGGATCTAGACAAGGGGTTACAGTTGTTAAATTCGGCAAGGATCCCCTTGAAGTTTTGGGACTTGGCTTGGCGCTGCTTTCACGGGAAGCTGTATGTAAGGGACAACTTGAAGTACAGGAACTCTGATGAAAGGGGTTGTCCCCGGGAGGAGTGTGGCGACATACTGGAAAGTATGGAGCACTTCCTGCTTCAGTGTCCCTTTAATACAGAGGTATACAAACGGGTGGGTGCATCCATTGGCTGGCCTAGGCTAGCCAACCTCTCCTATGCGGAATGGGCTTATGGAGCATTCAAAGGTTTGGGAAGAAGGGACCCATGCACAGCTTTTATAGTTAGCATAGTGATCAGGTACTTCACATGGAACGCACGGTGTTTAGTTTCAACCCAGCAGAAAGTCCTCCCTGTGGAAGAGGTGTGTAGGAACATTCTAGGTGACCTGGCGAAGGTTCGCTCTCTTGAGTGCGAGAAGGTGGGTACGGATGGGGTCTCTTACCTCTGGAGAGGCTTCACCTTTGATGTGCCTTAGCCTCAGTAGCACTTTTCCTGGTGTTGGGCTGAGGCTTTCACATTAGGTTTTTGTTTTGTATTTAAGATGAGTTTTTGAAGAAAGGTTTGCAAATGACTGAACTTGGGCCTTCGGGTGGATTTTAATATTGGTTTGTATAGATTGATATGGTTGTTATAAGATGTATATATTGTATGATAGGGTAAGTGGGGTGTAGTTAGGTTGGGTGGGATGGGGTGGGGGGGTTTATATTTTTGTGTGGGGAGACCTGCATCCAGCCCTGGACTATGCGGACATAGGAGGACATGAGGCGAGGGGCTGGGTGTGGGTGGTGGTGGAAGGGCTGGCCTCATGGAGGGACAAGAGGCGGAGGTTGGCCCTGGGTGAAGGTGATGGGATAGATAGATTGGTAGGGATAGTATAGGTTTTCTCATAAATGTGTGTGTGTGTGTGTGTGTGTATTAAAAAAAAAAAAAATATAATAATTATAATAAAAAATAATATAATAATAATATATAAAAAAAAAAAAAAAGTTATTTGATATTTCTATTATGATTTCTATTATGATTATTTCATTTGTGTTGATTATTTTTTTTTGTGATAAGTTGTCATTTATTTTCGGTTATAAACTATTTGTATAAATTTGTATATAGTCAGGGTTCAGCCGGATCGGATGTTTAGGTTAGGCTAGGTTTCTTTTTCTCTTTTCATTTTCTCTATTTAGTAGGTATGAATGAGATAGTATGCATGTAGCTGGGCCAGTAGGGTAAGTGTATATACTTTATACCTTTGTTTTATATCTTGTTTGGAAATTTTATGGAAAAGTTTTTGTATTTTTGTATAAAATTAAAAGAGTTCCTCTGTATCTGCTCTTACTGTATATATATATACACTGCACAGTACCACTTCTCTTCTTTATGAATCAGGCAGTTTTCTGAGTGTTATATCTGAATTGCACCAGGGATTGCACTTAGGTTTCGGGGATTACAGTGACCACTTTTGCCCCCAGTTTTTCGTCCATCACTACGGTTTTACTGAATAGATCATTTCAGACTCGGTGTCATTTAAAGGGGTCGTCCATTTTTCGGATGAGTGTGTTCAGTAAGAGGCAGTTTCGAATCCATTACATCTGGGGGGGGGGCTGTGAGGTGGACTCATTAAAGGGGGCAGCGGGGGGAGGGCGGGCTCCTGCAGTTCATTGTCTTCACAGATGTGTATCCTTCTTACTCCATTAGCCTCTTGCACACGACCGTATGTATTTTGCAGTCCGCAAAAAATACAGATGGCGTCCGTGTGCGTTCCGTATTTTGCGGAGCGGAACAGCCGGCCCCTCATAGAACAGTCCTATCCCTGTTTGTAATGCAGACAATAATAGGACATGTTCTATTTTTGTGCGGAAAGGAAATACGGAAACGAATGAATGGTCCCGTAACGATTGAAATGAATGGTCCCGTATACGGTCCACAAAAAAACGAAGCGGAAACGGAATGAAAATACGTTCATGTGGAAGAGGCCTCAGATTGTGAGGTCTTTTGGTCGGTATATCGGCTTCGACCTCCTTCTTAGGGACTGACAGGAGGTTAGGCTTGGGGTTTTGGTCATTTGGCAGCTGACCTCGTTATCTGGTCTCTGACGGAGCCTAATCCTGCCCAGGACGTACCCTGTGGGGTCAAAGCCTGTTCTGACAGTTCCCTCTAGTGGCCACAAGGAGCAGTGCAACTCCCCGAACACCAGTCCATCCGTACACGTGTACAGCCTCAATCATTACACGTATGTTCATTCATGTCCATTACATGGACCCCCCACATTCCACCTCAGGAGCTCCGATCAGATCCCATTCCACATCCAGGGCTATTAATATGGAGTTGTCCCCCTGTCTCCACTGGAAAGGCTTTCTGCATTATTTTGGGGGCTGTCAGTGGGAATCTTTGCCCTTTCATCCAGAAGACCATTTGTGAGGTCAGACCCTGATGCTGGAGGAGTCTCATCTCCATTGTCCACCATGTCTTGTTTGCTGAGCTTTCTCTTCAGTGGAGCTAAGAGGACGAGGCCGACTGTCAGGATGACGACTACCGTCCCTCACAACCAGGGAGGGTGCAGCCCTAAACTGCCCAGACCAAGCACCGTCACCCTAGGCAGTGACCCCACAACTGGGCGACAGTCCCTACACTGCAATACGTGAAGGAGTGACACCCACACAGGGACAGACAAACTCCAAGACAATAGTCGTACTGAAAAAGGCTCAAAAGCCAGTCGGGTGATGAAGTAACGCCAACGAGTCAGAACCAGGAGACCAATGCAATGCCACAGCCCAGACTAGCGGAGTCACAATACCAAATGCAGACATCCAAAGCCAGGGGGGTCTTCAATAACGCAAGGAACCAGAAGGGGGAGCCAGAGGGCAAGAAATCCACCGGCACCCGCTTCTGAAGGTGCTGGACTTCTATGCCTCATCCACACGTCAGTGTTCGGTCAGTGATTCTGAGCCAAAACCAGGAGCGGCTCTAACCCCAGAACAGGGGCAGATCTCTCCCTTATACCGCATGTCTATGGCGGCTCCAGTCCTCATGGAAATCACTGACCGAACACTGAAAGGGGGCAGCTCACAGCGGGTGTTCCCCAATGTTCGGGAGCCCCAGCGCACCTCCTCATTGGAGCCGGGCTCTGGCGTCACTAAGGGCTGGCCTGCAGCCTTGGTTTCTCCCGGACACTCCTCCAGCAGCCGGGGGAACCATAACACAACCCCTAAAGACCCTCCCCAGCATTACCCCTCATCCACCAACCCCTAAAGACCCTCCATAGAATGACCCCCCCCTCCACCGGACTATGCAGCCAGGCATTCACCAGACGCCAGATAGAGAAGTGAGATCGGTGCACGGAAGACGTCTCCACTGGTAGCGCGCTTTACACCACTCCGTCCCACGCCAGGCATTGTGCCCGGTGATGGAAGGCTGGCATGCAGCGGCCATGGAGACCCAGACCACGACAGTCCCGGCACAGGAGTCCTCAGCATTCAGTGACCTCGCTCTATAACTTTATGTTGTGAATTACTTTTTTAAAAATTTGATTCGGTCAGTTCGCGGAACACGGTGCCTTGTGGTAACACGCATAGGGAGTCTGCTGTGGTAGTGACATAATACCGCGGGTCCGTATGACCGGCAGATGACAGGCGTCGCTCTTAGAATCACTGCGCACTGCACTTATTGGGGCAGTCACGGGGCCAAAACTGCCCAAATAACTCCAGTGTGAACTCCGCCTTACAGGTCGATGTTAGCGCCAAGAAGAAGCGCACTCCTTTTACACCGCCGTCCGCTGATTCCACATAGATCTGTACAGAACCTGTTCTATTAACCCCTTATACAAGTAGAGCCCCCGACAGAGTGGAGAGGGGGTCAGCAGTAAGTGTGTGGTGACGTCACTGATTATTCTGCCCTTCCTCTGATCCGTCAGAATAATAACCCACAAAAAACGGATCCTGTCTGTGGAGCATCTGCCTTCCCTCGGTCAGCATTTGGTTAGTAATCCATCAGTATTGGTAAGGCCAAAAAATACAGGAGTGGATCCAAAACAGAGGTGACACGTGAATGGGATATTTCCATGTCTGTGTTTTGTACCCACTCCTGCTTTTGGCCACCAAATCACAAGCCGATTCTGATGGGACCGTACAGGCCTTACAGCCGATACACAGACAGGATCCGTGGTGCGTCTCATTTTCCGTCCTTCTGACAGATCAGAGGAAGGGTCAAATAAATGATGATGTCAGCCAGGCCGAACAGGGACACTAGTGGGCCCGTCATAGAGTGGGAGGGTGGGAACAGCATGAGGAGTCCACAGAGTGGCCCAATGACTGAGGGTGACATGTTGGATCATGCTTTATTTAACCTTTATGTAAAATCCCTGTTACCAGGCTGTCAGATGCAGTAAACATATTCCACCACTAGATGGGGATAGCACCATTATATATATATATCTCAGTCCAGGCCTAGTTAGTGAGAGTGGAGTGAGGAGCAGGGGGAAGGAGAGGACCCCCTCCTCTCAGCTCTCTCTTGGGTTCCACGGCCCAGAGGAGCCAATTAGTTTGTCTCAGTGTCGAGACAGGAAAACAGAGAGAGGTGAGACCTTCTTCTACCGCCAAGTGGAATTTACCATTTTCTATGTAAAAGACAAAGGAAGGACAATAGCCATTATTCTAGGCTTTAGGCGCCTTTGTATCAAGGTGAACTGGGGCATACATACCGTATTTTTCGCCCTATAAGATGCACCTAGGTTTTTGAGAAGGAAAATAAGAAAAAAACTATTTTGAACCAAAAGGTGTGCTTTTAGTGGGTTTTGAACTAATGGTGGTCTGTGGATGGCACCGTTATGGGGAGGGGGATCTGTGGATGACCATGCTATGGGAGGGATCTGTGGATGACACTGTTATGGGGAGGGGGTAGCACTGTAATGGGGAGGGGGATCTTTGGATGACACTGTTATGGGAGGACTGTGGATGACACTGTTATGGAGGGGGATCTGTGGATGACACCGTTATGGGGAGGGGGATCTGTGGATGACCATGCTATGGGAGGGATCTGTGGATGACACTGTTATGGGGAGGGGGTAGCACTGTAATGGGGAGGGGGATCTTTGGATGACACTGTTATGGGAGGACTGTGGATGACACTGTTATGGGGAGGGGGCTCTGTGGATGACACTGTTATGGGGAGGGGGCTCTGTGGATCACACTGTTATGGGGAGGGGGATCTGTGAATGACACTGTTATGGAGGGAGATCTGTGGATGACACTGTTATGGAGGGGGATCTGTGGATGACACTGTTATGGAGGGGGATCTGTGGAATACACTGTTATGGAGGGGGATCTGTGGATGACACTCTTATGGAGGGGGATCTGTGGATGACACTCTTATGGAGGGGGATCTGTGGATGACACTGTTATGGAGGCGGATCTGTGGATGACACTGTTATGGAGGGGGATCTGTGGAATACACTGCTATGGAGGGGGATCTTTGGATGACACTGTTATGGAGGATGATCTGTGGATGACACTGTTATGGAGGGGGATCTGTGGATGACACTGTTATGGAGGGGGATCTGTGGATGACACTGTTATGGAGGGGGATCTGTGGAATACACTGTTATGGAGGGGGATCTGTGGATGACACTCTTATGGAGGGGGATCTGTGTATGACACTGTTATGGAGGGGGATCTGTGGAATACACTGTTATGGAGGGGGATCTTTGGATGACACTGTTATGGAGGATGATCTGTGGATGACACTGTTATGGAGGGGGATCTGTGGATGACACTGTTATGGAGGGGGATCTGTGGATGACACTGTTATGTGGGGGGGGGGATCTGTGGATGACACTGTTATGGAGGGGGATCTTTGGATGACACTGTTATGGAGGGGGATCTTTGGATGACACTGTTATGGAGGGGGATCTGTGGATGACACTGTTATGGAGGGGGATCTGTGGAATACACTGTTATGGAGGGGGATCTGTGGATGACACTGTTATGGAGGGGGATCTGTGGATGACACTGTTATGGAGGGGGATCTGTGGAATACACTGTTATGGAGGGGGATCTGTGGAATACACTGTTATGGAGGGGGATCTGTGGATGACACTGTTATGGAGGGGGATCTGTGGATGACACTGTTATGGAGGGGGATCTGTGGATGACACTGTTATGGAGGGGGATCTGTGGATGACACTGTTATGGAGGGGGATCTGTGGATGACACTGTTATGGAGGGGGATCTGTGGAATACACTGTTATGGAGGGGGATCTGTGGAATACACTGTTATGGAGGGGGGGGTCTGTGGATGACACTGTTATGGAGGGGGATCTGTGGATGACACTGTTATGGAGGGGGGTCTGTGGATGACACTGTTATGGAGGGTGATCTGTGGATGACACTGTTATGGAGGGGGATCTGTGGATGACACTGTTATGGAGGGGGGTCTTTGGATGACACTGGTATGGAGGGGGGTCTGTGGATGACACTGTTATGGAGGGGGGTCTGTGGATGACACTGTTATGGAGGGGGGTCTGTGGATGACATTGTTATGGAGGGGGATCTGTGGATGACACTGTTATGGAGGGGGATCTGTGGATGACACCGTTATGGGGAGGGGGATCTGTGGATGACCATGCTATGGGAGGGATCTGTGGATGACACTGTTATGGGGAGGGGGTAGCACTGTAATGGGAGGGGGATCTTTGGATGACACTGTTATGGGAGGACTGTGGATGACACTGTTATGGGAGGGGGCTCTGTGGATCACACTGTTATGGGGAGGGGGATCTGTGGATGTCACTGTTATGGAGGGGGATCTGTGGATGTCACTGTTATGGGGGATCTGGGGGTGGCACTGGTATGGAGAGGGGGATCTTCGGATGACACTGTTATGGAGGGGGATCTTCGGATGACACTGTTATGGAGGGGGATCTGTGGATGACACTGTTATGGAGGGGGATCTGTGGATGACACTGTTATGGAGGGGGATCTGTGGATGACACTGTATAGCAGCTTATACTTTATGTGTTATCCACAGATCCCCCACATAAGTGTCCCCCAATACACCGGGCCCCGCCGCTCACAGCAGTATACGTATCTGTAACCCTTAACCACGAGTAAGTTTAACTTTAAAGCAGCGCTCTCCTGTTTACTACCTTACAATGAAGCTCCAGTATCAGGCAGAGCAGGCGGCGGTGTAACGTCACTTACTCACGTCACGCGCCTGCTTCATTCATAAAGTGGGCGGAGCAGGCGCGTGACGTGAGTGAGTGACGTTACACCGCCGCCACTCTGCCTGTTACCGGAGCTTCATTGTAAGGTAGTAAACAGGAGAGCGCTGCTTTAAAGTTAAACTTACTCGAGGTTAAGGGTTACAGATATGTATACTGGTGTAAGCGGCGGGGCCCGGTGTAAGAGTACAGTGACTGCACCGGGCCCTGCCGGCCTCCAGCCCCTCCTCCCTCCCCGCTGATTCATCACTGCGCTGTGCAGCATTGCAGCTGGCAATGTATCAGCGTTATTAGTGGTGTAAAAATGGCAGCATTCGCCCCATAAGACGCACTGCCATGTCCCCCCACTTTTTTTTTGGGGGGGGTGCGTCTTATAGGGTGAAATATACGGTACTATAGACAAATATTCACTATAGAAGACTAAATAATTATGTTAACAGAGCAAATGTATCTGCGGATAAACTGTCAATCCAATGATGTCATTTCCAGTTGTTTCGTACAAATCCTGGTGTGTGCCGCTCCACAGCCTGAAGAAGCCGGCGGCGCGGCTGTAAAACGCGGAGCTGAACGAGGCCCGATCCCTGTGCTCATGTCTAGCTTTATACTAAAATAAAGTGTGGATAGATCCTAGCGCCCCGGTAGTGCTGCAATTTTTTATCTAAATTTACCTCTTAAATGGGGGGGCGTCTATTGGGGGCACTATCTGTGTGGTACTAGTATTATCGGGGGATTATCTGTTTCTGCAGCATAGAATTGGGGGGCACAGAATTGGGGGCACTATCTGTGTGGTACTACTATTATTGGGGGATTATCTGTTTCTGCAGTATAGTATTGGGGGGCACAGTATTGGGGGCACTATCTGTATGGTACTAGTATTATCAGGGGGTTTATCTGTTTCTGCAGTAACGTATTGGAGAGCACCGCGGGCACAGTATTGGGGGGGCAGGATGGGGTGTTCAGGAGGTGGGAGGATGATGGAAAAGTAGGAAACTAAGTTGTCTGTCAAACTGCAAAAACAAGAGAAAACTGAAAGAAATCCTCATGGCGGTCTGAAGACAAAGAAATAGAACATCTACATCAGAGGAGACCTCACTGGATGTAAGAGGTATGAGGCGCTGTATTACCCTGGATGTTAGAGGTATGAGGCGCTGTATTACCCTGGATGTAAGAGGTATGAGGCGCTGTATTACCCTGGATGTAAGAGGTATGAGGCGCTGTATTATCCTGGATGTAAGAGGTATGAGGCGCTGTATCACCCTGTATGTAAGAGGTATGAGGCGCTGTATTATCCTGGATGTAAGAGGTATGAGGCGCTGTATTACCCTGGATGTAAGAGGTATGAGGCGCTGTATTATCCTGGATGTAAGAGGTATAGGGTGCTGTATTACCCTGGATGTAAGAGGTATGGGGCGCTGTATTACCCTGGATGTAAGAGGTATGAGGCGCTGTATTACCCTGGATGTAAGAGGTATGAGGCGCTGTATTACCCTGGATGTAAGAGGTATGAGGCGCTGTATTATCCTGGATGTAAGAGGTATGAGGCGCTGTATTACCCTGGATGTAAGAGGTATGAGGCGCTGTATTATCCTGGATGTAAGAGGTATGGGGCGCTGTATTATCCTGGATGTAAGAGGTATGAGGCGCTGTATTATCCTGGATGTAAGAGGTATGAGGCGCTGTATTACCCTGGATGTAAGAGGTATGGGGCGCTGTATTACCCTGGATGTAAGAGGTTTGAGGCGCTGTATTATCCTGGATGTAAGAGGTATGGGGCGCTGTATTATCCTGGATGTAAGAGGTATGAGGCGCTGTATTATCCTGGATGTAAGAGGTATGAGGCGCTGTATTACCCTGGATGTAAGAGGTATGAGGCGCTGTATTATCCTGGATGTTAGAGGTATAAGGCGCTGTATTACCCTGGATGTAAGAGGTATGAGGCGCTGTATTATCCTGGATGTAAGAGGTATGAGGCGCTGTATTACCCTGGATGTAAGAGGTATGAGGCGCTGTATTACCCTGGATGTAAGAGGTATGAGGCGATGTATTACCCTGGATGTTAGAGGTATGAGGCGCTGTATTACCCTGGATGTAAGAGGTTTGAGGCGCTGTATTACCCTGGATGTTAGAGGTATGGGGCGCTGTATTACCCTGGATGTAAGAGGTATGGGGCGCTGTATTACCCTGGATGTAAGAGGTATGAGGCGCTGTATTACTCTGGATGTAAGAGGTATGAGGCGCTGTATTACCCTGGATGTAAGAGGTATGAGGCGCTGTATTACCCTGGATGTAAGAGGTATGAGGCGCTGTATTATCCTGGATGTAAGAGGTATGGGGCGCTGTATTATCCTGGATGTAAGAGGTATGAGGCGCTGTATTATCCTGGATGTAAGAGGTATGAGGCGCTGTATTATCCTGGATGTAAGAGGTATGAGGCGCTGTATTATCCTGGATGTAAGAGGTAAGAGGCGCTGTATTACCCTGGATGTAAGAGGTATGGGGCGCTGTATCACCCTGGATGTAAGAGGTATGAGGCGCTGTATTATCCTGGATGTAAGAGGTATGAGGCGCTGTATTACCCTGGATGTAAGAGGTATGAGGCGCGGTATTACCCTGGATGTAAGAGGTATGAGGCGCTGTATTATCCTGGATGTAAGAGGTATGAGGCGCTGTATTATCCTGGATGTAAGAGGTATGAGGCGCTGTATTACTCTGGATGTAAGAGGTATGAGGCGCTGTATTACCCTGGATGTAAGAGGTATGAGGCGCTGTATTATCCTGGATGTAAGAGGTATGGGGCGCTGTATTATCCTGGATGTAAGAGGTATGAGGCGCTGTATTATCCTGGATGTAAGAGGTATGAGGCGCTGTATTATCCTGGATGTAAGAGGTATAGGGTGCTGTATTACCCTGGATGTAAGAGGTATGAGGCGCTGTATTACCCTGGATGTAAGAGGTATGAGGCGCTGTATTATCCTGGATGTAAGAGGTATGAGGCGCTGTATTACTCTGGATGTAAGAGGTATGAGGCGCTGTATTACCCTGGATGTAAGAGGTATGGGGCGCTGTATTACCCTGGATGTAAGAGGTATGAGGCGCTGTATTACCCTGGATGTAAGAGGTATGAGGCGCTGTATTACCCTGGATGTAAGAGGTATGAGGCGCTGTATTATCCTGTAAGTAAGAGGTATGGGGCGCTGTATTATCCTGGATGTAAGAGGTATGAGGCGCTGTATTATCCTGGATGTAAGAGGTATGAGGCGCTGTATTATCCTGGATGTAAGAGGTATAGGGTGCTGTATTACCCTGGATGTAAGAGGTATGAGGCGCTGTATTATCCTGGATGTAAGAGGTATGAGGCGCTGTATTACCCTGGATGTAAGAGGTATGGGGCGCTGTATTACCCTGGATGTAAGAGGTTTGAGGCGCTGTATTATCCTGGATGTAAGAGGTATGGGGCGCTGTATTATCCTGGATGTAAGAGGTATGAGGCGCTGTATTATCCTGGATGTAAGAGGTATGAGGCGCTGTATTACCCTGGATGTAAGAGGTATGAGGCGCTGTATTATCCTGGATGTTAGAGGTATAAGGCGCTGTATTACCCTGGATGTAAGAGGTATGAGGCGATGTATTACCCTGGATGTTAGAGGTATGAGGCGCTGTATTACCCTGGATGTAAGAGGTTTGAGGCGCTGTATTACCCTGGATGTTAGAGGTATGGGGCGCTGTATTACCCTGGATGTAAGAGGTATGGGGCGCTGTATTACCCTGGATGTAAGAGGTATGAGGCGCTGTATTACTCTGGATGTAAGAGGTATGAGGCGCTGTATTACCCTGGATGTAAGAGGTATGAGGCGCTGTATTACCCTGGATGTAAGAGGTATGAGGCGCTGTATTATCCTGGATGTAAGAGGTATGGGGCGCTGTATTATCCTGGATGTAAGAGGTATGAGGCGCTGTATTATCCTGGATGTAAGAGGTATGAGGCGCTGTATTATCCTGGATGTAAGAGGTATGAGGCGCTGTATTATCCTGGATGTAAGAGGTAAGAGGCGCTGTATTACCCTGGATGTAAGAGGTATGGGGCGCTGTATCACCCTGGATGTAAGAGGTATGAGGCGCTGTATTATCCTGGATGTAAGAGGTATGAGGCGCTGTATTACCCTGGATGTAAGAGGTATGAGGCGCTGTATTACCCTGGATGTAAGAGGTATGAGGCGCTGTATTATCCTGGATGTAAGAGGTATGAGGCGCTGTATTATCCTGGATGTAAGAGGTATGAGGCGCTGTATTACTCTGGATGTAAGAGGTATGAGGCGCTGTATTACCCTGGATGTAAGAGGTATGAGGCGCTGTATTATCCTGGATGTAAGAGGTATGGGGCGCTGTATTATCCTGGATGTAAGAGGTATGAGGCGCTGTATTATCCTGGATGTAAGAGGTATGAGGCGCTGTATTATCCTGGATGTAAGAGGTATAGGGTGCTGTATTACCCTGGATGTAAGAGGTATGAGGCGCTGTATTACCCTGGATGTAAGAGGTATGAGGCGCTGTATTATCCTGGATGTAAGAGGTATGAGGCGCTGTATTACTCTGGATGTAAGAGGTATGAGGCGCTGTATTACCCTGGATGTAAGAGGTATGGGGCGCTGTATTACCCTGGATGTAAGAGGTATGAGGCGCTGTATTACCCTGGATGTAAGAGGTATGAGGCGCTGTATTACCCTGGATGTAAGAGGTATGAGGCGCTGTATTATCCTGTAAGTAAGAGGTATGGGGCGCTGTATTATCCTGGATGTAAGAGGTATGAGGCGCTGTATTATCCTGGATGTAAGAGGTATGAGGCGCTGTATTATCCTGGATGTAAGAGGTATAGGGTGCTGTATTACCCTGGATGTAAGAGGTATGAGGCGCTGTATTATCCTGGATGTAAGAGGTATGAGGCGCTGTATTACCCTGGATGTATGAGGTATGGGGCGCTGTATTACCCTGGATGTAAGAGGTATGGGGCGCTGTATTACCCTGGATGTAAGAGGTATGAGGCGCTGTATTATCCTGGATGTAAGAGGTATGAGGCGCTGTATTACCCTGGATGTAAGAGGTATGGGGCGCTGTATTACCCTGGATGTAAGAGGTATGAGGGGCTGTATTACCCTGGATGTAAGAGGTATGAGGCGCTGTATTACCCTTGATGTAAGAGGTATGGGGCGCTGTATTACCCTGGATGTAAGAGGTATGGGGCGCTGTATTATCCTGGATGTAAGAGGTAAGAGGCGCTGTATTACCCTGGATGTAAGAGGTATGAGGCGCTGTATTATCCTGGATGTAAGAGGTATGAGGCGCTGTATTATCCTGGATGTAAGAGGTATGAGGCGCTGTATTACTCTGGATGTAAGAGGTATGAGGCGCTGTATTACCCTGGATGTAAGAGGTATGAGGCGCGGTATTACCCTGGATGTAAGAGGTATGAGGCGCTGTATTATCCTGGATGTAAGAGGTATGAGGCGCTGTATTATCCTGGATGTAAGAGGTATGAGGCGCTGTATTACTCTGGATGTAAGAGGTATGAGGCGCTGTATTACCCTGGATGTAAGAGGTATGAGGCGCTGTATTATCCTGGATGTAAGAGGTATGGGGCGCTGTATTATCCTGGATGTAAGAGGTATGAGGCGCTGTATTATCCTGGATGTAAGAGGTATGAGGCGCTGTATTATCCTGGATGTAAGAGGTATAGGGTGCTGTATTACCCTGGATGTAAGAGGTATGAGGCGCTGTATTACCCTGGATGTAAGAGGTATGAGGCGCTGTATTATCCTGGATGTAAGAGGTATGAGGCGCTGTATTACTCTGGATGTAAGAGGTATGAGGCGCTGTATTACCCTGGATGTAAGAGGTATGGGGCGCTGTATTACCCTGGATGTAAGAGGTATGAGGCGCTGTATTACCCTGGATGTAAGAGGTATGAGGCGCTGTATTACCCTGGATGTAAGAGGTATGAGGCGCTGTATTATCCTGTAAGTAAGAGGTATGGGGCGCTGTATTATCCTGGATGTAAGAGGTATGAGGCGCTGTATTATCCTGGATGTAAGAGGTATGAGGCGCTGTATTATCCTGGATGTAAGAGGTATAGGGTGCTGTATTACCCTGGATGTAAGAGGTATGAGGCGCTGTATTATCCTGGATGTAAGAGGTATGAGGCGCTGTATTACCCTGGATGTATGAGGTATGGGGCGCTGTATTACCCTGGATGTAAGAGGTATGGGGCGCTGTATTACCCTGGATGTAAGAGGTATGAGGCGCTGTATTATCCTGGATGTAAGAGGTATGAGGCGCTGTATTACCCTGGATGTAAGAGGTATGGGGCGCTGTATTACCCTGGATGTAAGAGGTATGAGGGGCTGTATTACCCTGGATGTAAGAGGTATGAGGCGCTGTATTACCCTTGATGTAAGAGGTATGGGGCGCTGTATTACCCTGGATGTAAGAGGTATGGGGCGCTGTATTATCCTGGATGTAAGAGGTAAGAGGCGCTGTATTACCCTGGATGTAAGAGGTATGAGGCGCTGTATTATCCTGGATGTAAGAGGTATGAGGCGCTGTATTATCCTGGATGTAAGAGGTATGAGGCGCTGTATTACTCTGGATGTAAGAGGTATGAGGCGCTGTATTACCCTGGATGTAAGAGGTATGAGGCGCTGTATTATCCTGGATGTAAGAGGTATGAGGCGCTGTATTATCCTGGATGTAAGAGGTATGAGGCGCTGTATTACCCTGGATGTAAGAGGTATGGGGCGCTGTATTACCCTGGATGTAAGAGGTATGAGGGGCTGTATTACCCTGGATGTAAGAGGTAAGAGGCGCTGTATTACCCTGGATGTAAGAGGTATGAGGCGCTGTATTAGCCTGTCTGTATTAGATGTTACATGGGGCTGTCTGTATTACATGTGATGTTACACGGGGCTGTCTGTATTACATGTGATGTTACATGGGGCTGACTGTATTACATGTGATGTTACATGGGGCTGTCTGTATTACATGTGATGTTACATGGGGCTGTCTGTATTACATGTGATGTTACATGGGGATGTCTGTTTTAGATGTGAAGTTACATGGGGCTGTCTGTATTAGATGTGATGTTACATGGGGCTGTCTGTATTGGATGTGATGTTACATGGGGCTGTCTGTA